>NC_053117.1:17164043-17301543 GCF_010015445.1 Perca fluviatilis
TTGGAAGCCAAGGCCGAGCAGTTATAGTCGAGCTGAGGTGACATACAGAAACTGCGTGGGGCTTATTGATCTCAAGGTAGCAGACATCAGCACCGTAGCTTCCTTTGCTGATGAACAGGCCATGGCCTTGTGACCTTATGCAGTGTCAGTTTTTCTGGGTTTAATTCTTGTGAATCTTTCAGGGTCTTGAAAGAAGCTGGGTTCAGCAATTTCAGCGTTACACTACACCACTTCATATATTTCAATTTGTCTTTGTCTTAATGCAAATTATGTATAATACAATAACATATTTTGATAGAGCAACATACCTTATGTCAAGGTTATGCAGCTGTTTTGCACTATGAAATAGCAAGATACCCTTAAATGATTTTCATCTATCTTTCCTGACTACTTTGTTTTAAGATGTCCAAATTATCTCTGGTGTCCATAGTTAGATCTTATGCTGCCCTTTGTTTTTGCTTTTCTGTTTCTGTTGATGGAGTTACTGAATTATACATTTTGAAGATTTGTCTTGTAAATTGAGTCATGTTATTTTAAACAAAGATGTCAGGGATCACATCAACTATATTGAAATATTGATCAAAATTCATAATATAATGGCTGAAATGTTGTTTTCGCCTGTAGCCTATAGATTGTGGCTCTATACTCCAACTGGCTGAATTTTGATTACTCCGTTGGAGAAGTTTGTATCATCAATTTTTCATCCCCTTACTCTCTCTCTCTTACGGACTGTCTCAGTCTTTCTCTCTCTCTCTCTCTCTCTCTCTCTCTCTTACGGACTGTCTCTCTCTCTCTCTCTCTCTCTCTCTCTCTCTCTCTCTCTCTCTCTCTCTCTCTCTCTCTCTTCTCCCTACCTCTCATGCGTGAATATCCTTCCACCTGAGTAAGCAGGCTGTCATTCATAACACGCCCAGTCTGGGCAGAGATAAATAAATAAACCAAGCACATACGCCTCATTTCATATGCCATTTCCATTTTCTTATCCATCACTTTCCTGCCTCTTTGGTGGACTATCATTCAATTAAACACCATTATCTGCTGGTATGCTTGGAGAATGCTGCACACCTAAGCTGCCCATACGCCTCAACCTTTAATCTAAAGCAAAAAGGCAATTATTCAACAGGAATCAGTATTATGGAAAACAAACCAGGGGGGATGGACTTTATGAAATCTTCTTTAATTAAGCGAATTACTTGAATGGAAGGTTATGTGTAATTTGCAATTTACAAAAAGAGTATTCAGGTACGAAGTGGAGAGGCTTTGGAACATCACTGCGAGGTATTAAGCAGCATGGTTCAGCCTGGAATGTTTGGAAGATTCTTTCATTTAAGAGGGATCAGATGACATGTTTGCTCAACTGCTTTTTTATACCACAGGCCTTATAGAGAAATGATTGCAACTATGCATTATACATAATCCCTTGGTTCATGTCATATTTGACATTTGTTATATCAATATACCCATAATAAATAAAAAATGATGATGGTCTGTCTTTTAGAATGTATTCATTAATGGACGTCAAGGCACGGCTTGTTAATTCTGTCATAGTCAAAGTGTTTGATATGAGATTATTACGATGTGTTTAATCTAGTTTCCCCTCAAGATATCTTACAGAAAACTGCCCTTTAGCATTATGTAATATGTATTCTACCTGTTTTTATGCAGACACATTTCCATCTATTTTCAAAATCATACCGATCTTTTTTTTTTTTTTCCCCTATTTATTTCTTAGAATATTTTTTTTTTTTTTTTTTACTTTTTTTCATCTCAGAATGTCATGTGTGTTTATCTTATCAGTCAAACTCCTAGTTTAAATAAAAGGAAGGACAAGCCAGCTGTGCCTGTGGCTGCAGCTGGTAGGAATCAGTTGTTACTCCTGCACTGCTTTGCTAACCAATAATTAGCTTGTAGTTGTGTGACAGTTTCCAAATTGTTCAGTGAAAGGTGGCAACAATTTTGTCAAAGACAGCATTGGGTTTGGGCTTTCTGAAGCTTCCTACAGCATAATTGTTGACCAGCAAAATTGTCAAAGCATGATCAGCACTGAAGAATACCCACACATGTATAATCCAAACATATTTTAGTGTTTACACTGGCTGACTGGCTGGCTTTCAAAACATCCAAGACATTTTTTATCTGTTGAAAGAAGAACAATTTTGTCTTCATCAAATATTAAAATGTTCAATGATTCCTCCTGTTTATTTAACAAAAGATATTTGACTGCAGGTACTTTGTTGGACAGATATCAGAATGCGTTTGATTTCCTCTTGTAGAGTACAAGGGTCATTCACTGCTGTAGTGATCAGAAATGTCTTAGGAGTTAACTTATGCACACAAATAAGAGAGAGATGTGTCTAGATAACCTTTGGTTATATAATATTTAACCTTACTTTAAGGGTACAACACCTTATATGAATTAGTAATTTTATTATGAAGGGTTATCTCTGTCACATTTAAACTAAAAGGAAGAGGGATTAGATATTTAATTTGCTCTTATGACACAAAAAAGGTCACCTGCACGGCACTATTTATGTGCTATCAATTGAGCTGCATCCGTCAGTCACTTAATGTTGCTTTTAAAATAACACTTTGAGATTTTACTCTCAAAAGCTGTCAGAAAGTCCTGTGTATATGGCTGGCTTTTCATCTCCTATTTGACAACACCAACTGCAGAAATACAGACATTAATCAATGTGTTTTTGTAATATGACAATCAAACCCATGTTTTTTCTACATTATTTATTATTTTGTAACATTGCTCTACATTTGTTCCTGAATATAGCATCATTTTTTTGATCAGGGGAATCGTGGAGGACAGTGATGGATAGAATAGAAAGAATTGTTGAGAAATGTTGATATACAAATCTATATACCTTTTTCTATATAACTGTGTGAAGGTGTTTCTTTGCTTTGACATGTAAACATGATCACCTTATTTACCTGAGGCCTGTACTACGAAGAACGATTTGGTGTTAACGAGGTAACTTCAGGTTCAACCCAGGGTTTTGTGTATCATGACGATGATTATTATTATTTTTTTATTATTATTCCCGTTTTTAAATCATAGTTTCCATCTATTTCTCTCCACAGCGTTGTTTAGTCCTCCGCCAGGCTGCGTAAGACGCGTTCATATCTTATTTATTTGGCTGGACCTCTTCACATCCGCCTCCCCATTTCCACTGCTTCACACACTTTATTTGCTTACGCTCCCATGGTTAAAGGAAATAAAATCGTTTTAAAAATACATCCATGAATAAAAACAACTCTCCAATTCTCACTACATATTTCTGTTTTATGTTGGTTAGGATAGGAACTTTTTTCAAAAGCCAGGCCATTTAAAATGGTAATATACAAATAAGATTAAGAGAATAAATCGTTATGCAAGTACTTATACTTTTAATTAGTGCTGTCAGTGAAACGCGTTATTAACGCCGTTAATGCAAACCCATTTTAACGGCGTCAGTTTTTTTATTGCGAGATTAACGTTCTTTTTGGCCTAGCAAAAAGTAGTTTGTAGTTTTTTTCACATGCTGTTGCAATAACTAGTAGCGTTAGAAAAACTACAACACCACACTGGATCTAGCTAGACTGGAAACAAAACAACAGGCACGCCGCAAACACTTGTTTGGGCTTGCGAGCCGGGCAAAGAGTAGTAGGCTAACGTTACGTTTTGAGTGGATGGCGAGCGTGAGACGCAGAAATGGATGCCAGTATGATTCTGAATGGAAAGTTTACTTTTAAAAAGTTGCCAAATGGTTCCATTGACAAAACCAAAGTGATATGTGTGTTTTGTCGTTGTGAACTGAGCTATCATCACAGCACGTCCAGTCTGAAATACCACTTGATGGCCAAGCCCCCTCGTCAAAGCCAGGCGACAAAAGCACAAAGCAAGCCGATCCACTTTTCTATGTTGATAAGAGCATTAAAATGAGAAAAAAAGAATGGGACAAAAAGAAATCAAGGGACATTTAGAATAGATAAAAATGTGCAATTAATTGCGAGTTAACTATGACATTAAGGTGATTAATTGCGATTAAATATTTTAATCGTGACAGCACTACTTTTAATACTTACTTAAAATCAGGTACTTTTTAATTTTACTTAAGTAGGGTTGTCATTGTGGTACTTCTACTTTTACTAAAGTAAATATGACTCTGGTTATTTGTACTTTTACTTAAGTACTGAGAGTCTGTACTTCCTCCACCACTGCTGATGGGGAAGTGATATTGATAAGTGTTGTGAAATATGTCGGTCAATGGCAGAAATAAATCCTTCACTATGGTCATTAACGACACTTTAAAAGAGAAAAGAAAAATAAATAATAGAATAACTCAAAATGTTGTCATGTTTCCTGTATTGAGTATCATTGCCAACACTATACCTTTGAAAAGTGAGGAATAATATCCTTTTATATATATATATATATATATATATATATATATGTATATGTATAGCCCCCAGTTGGGGCTGTTCTGGACACTGCTCTCTGGGCATCGGGCTCCATCACTACATTTATGGCACCCTGTTTTGTTGTGCAGAACCCCACAGGCTAAAACAATGTTGCAGACTTTTTCTGCCGTGTATAGTAGGGCCCCCCCCCCGCTGATGCAAGCCATCTGCCCTTAATCAATCCGATGGAGCGCTCCACCGTGGTCCGTGCGCGTTTGTGTGCACTATTGTACCTTCTCCTTCTCCTGTTAAACTGAGTATATGCTGCACCGCAAATCCACACTGACTCGAAAACTTGCGTACACGAGTTCAGACCAGACGAGAGATTTTATCGAAGCCTACGCTCACATTCAAATTGATAAATGCCGAGCTTTGTGTAGGAATCGGCGTACGCCCATCCTACGCCTGTTTTAGGTCGTACACACGTTTCATAAATGATGGCCAGTGTCTCCAAAATGTGCGTATGCATGGGTCAAAGTTTGCATGGAGGACATTCTCCCGTCAAGTTTGTTTTTTATAAATCACAACCTTTGCGTGGGAAGTGGAGTACGCACATTTTCAGCCCTGTTTTGTGCATACACCATGTTTATAAATGAGACCCCTGGTGTTTATTAATTATAATGAATTCATGTAGCCTATCATTCACATGAATTAGTGCCACATGCACATTTAAAGAGGTTAGTTCCCCAAACAAAGGATGCAAAAGAGGAGGGAGGAGTAAATCATGCCTATGCCTACATGTGTGTTGTCTCAGCAGAGATAACATTAAATGAGAAAAGTTGATCTACAGGGGAATAAATATTTGAAAAATACAGAATGCCTCAGAGCCTTACTTCATTATATTCCATTATGTTTTTATATTTTCAATTGTCCCCTGTGTTTTCCTTAGGGTTACATTTCCAGCATAAATTGATGCAGGAAAAGTTAGAAATAGGTGCAGGGGCGTAGCACCAGACCCTGGGCCCTATGCATAGGCCTGGTGGGCCCCCATGTTCCTCAACACCCCCCCCCCTCCCCCCAGAAAAAAAAAAAATAATAATCAGGCCTCTATACACATGAATCTGTAGGCCTAACTGTTTATAGGGTAATAACTATTAACTGTAATGCTTAGAGTAGCCTGATAACACACATTTCAAACCTCCTTTGTCAACATTCTCTAGCCTACTTTACTATGGTTACTACTACATTTTGTTGGTTTTCTCTGGACCTTTACTTGCCAGCCTGCGTAATATGGTGTCTCTCTGATCATCTGTTAATTTATCTGGCCATAGTCCTGGATCCTCTGGCAACAACTGCCTACTTTCCAGTTCCTCATCTCTCATTTCCACACTGTGCTCAGAGCTCCCTGCTGTCTTCACTCCCATCATCCTCAATCAGATGTTCTCTGTCATCTTTCTCTATGAAGGATACATCTGATATTAACCTCTTATCCTAATTGTAACCTAATATAATAAAACACACTAAGATGTTAGTGTTACTTAACACCTTTCAGTCAAAATGGCTAAACATGGTTTGCTTTAATTTTGATATAAGCTTCCCTTGTTTCAAATCCAAAAAGTAGGATGAGGGGTCTGTTGCTCCCTGCTGTGACAGTTTCTGAAACTGAGGGCCATGTCTTTACAATGTTAACATCTTCTTCTACTAAATCTGACATAACTATAATGTTGACATGATATGTATCTACCGATGAGCTTCCAAGATACCTATGACACTGATTAGCCTATTATTGCTAATTATAGACATTATAGCCTATTAATTTAAAATTAAACATGTTTTAAATTAGGCTATTATAATGGTGTGTTATATGCAAACAGCATTGCTAGTGTAGTTTATTTATTTAGCCTTTACCTCAGATTACAAGTATAACCAAATTATCTTTTGATAGTGTATGTTCTGCTCTTAATATGGGTTGTCTCAGTTTGTTTTTAGCACTAACAGTCACGGAGATATTCAAGCAGTTTAGCACCATGGATTTCGTTTTTTAGTTTGTGCTCTATGGAGCTAAATCGGGGCCAAATGTTTTGCTAATTTGAAAAAAATATATATAGTTGAAAAACTAAAGCTTGAACTTGAAAATTTAAGTTTTGGTCAAAACTTGGAAAAAATAAAACCATGTATTCAAACTAAAAATAAGTGTACCAATTTTTCTTTCAGTTTGAATAAAATTTAGATTCAATTCTGGAATTATTTTGAATAAATTATAAATTTTCATTTTTCACTTTTATATTTCTTTTCAGTTCCACATTTCATGTTTTCAGATTCAAAACTTATTTTTTTTTACGGCTTCAAATCTTTTTTTTTCGGTTTCAAATCTTTTTTTCACTTTCAGATCATTTTTTTTCGGTTTCAGACTTTTGGCCCTGATTTTGCGTAGGGGGCGTGGCTTCAACTCAGAGGGGCGTGGCATTATGAATGACAGCCTAACAAAGAAGGCATGTTGCCTTCAGGAAATTGTGTTACTGTGAGAACTATGACTGAATGCTTTCTATCCACCATATACATGTGCTTTTTACTTAACAAACTGATACCAGTGACAAAGTTCCATTTAAAAAATTGGTTTGGACAACACATGGTACCAATTACACTATAAGAGCAATAAACTGTGCCAGATTGTGCAGTTCAGCAGGAACAATGACTTCTCCCACTTCCATGTATGACTTATAGCACCACAGTTTTTTTTTTCTGGAACTTCTGCGCCAAGGCATGAACCTCTGAATATGTGCGTCCTCTCTACCGACTGAGCTATCCTGGCCACGCTTACATTACATTCCTCCCCAAATATGTTCAAATAGATCCTATGCTTTTGGGTTGCCAGGACAGCTGGTATTAGGTCAAATGTATGTGCCATGTCTCCAGGGCCTGGAAGCTGGAACCCACTGAGCCACTAATGAAGCACAGTGTAAATTCCTTAAAGAAGACTTCTTAATTTATCACTTTTCTCTCTCTTCTAAAACTGAACAGCTGTTAGAAGCGTTCACTTTCTACCCCTTTAAAAATATTTCTTAACAATGGAGTCTAATCTCCAAAGACTACATTTCATATTTTGCATATGTACAAATACATTTTGCATATCTGCAACGAAGTCTCTCCTGATTGAAATGCACTTCTCTAAACTGTGCTACCAACTGCCCAAGTTGCCCACCTATTGTTTCTACCAGCCCAACCTAATATAGCAGGCTAGAACCGGCCCTGTTGACAAGGAATATGTTTACGGCATGTACTATCTAACTGGGAGGTTTTGGGACCAATTAGAGAAGATTGCTATGGATTTAGTACACCCAACTAATTTAAATAGCTCATGTTACTGTATTGTTTGAACAGTTTTTCATTCGATATTATACGTGGCGTTTTCTTTTTTCAGGGTGCAAATAGTCCACCAAAACAAGTTCCTTCCCGAGACTATTTTGCAGATCCACCGCAGAAGGGAAGGTGACATGGCTTAAAAATGTGTGTTTTCAGTTTAAATTCACACATTAGGTTGAGCAATGCTGTCAGCCATAAAATGTCCATCAATGTGTCAATTAAGGCCTTTAGATTGTTAAATTCCTCAATTACCAAAATCTATATCCAGAGTTTATGCCTCGAAAGATGTGTAGTTACCCAATAATATATAAAAAAATTAGGCAAGGAAAACATTTTAGTCTCCCCTATTATGATTTTACATGCTTGACAGCTGAGTTTACTCCATGAGTTCCATTCCATGGAATTCCAATAATCATGACAGCATAGATCCCTTGGTTTAACTGAAGGCCATCTGCCATTAAACTACATAGAAGACAAAGAAATGTGAAGGTTTTCTCTCCCAGTTATTGGCAGCAATAGATGAGCAGGGCATGATAAACTTCAGCTGAGGCATTTGGAGGTTAAGGATAAAGACAACGAAATCTTCAAGTCATGTAGATTGATGTCTTAAAGTCACCAATTCTTCCCAGAATTTGGGAAGTGAAGAGAAACATTAAGCCAAGAAGAAGCAATTAGCGACTTAGTTGACAGTACTAAATGTTGCGTTTACTGGTAAACTGGTAAACCTCGTGGTGCATTCAAAGTTATTGTAAAATACCCTTTTCTCATCAGTGTTTGTCTTTTAATTTACTGGTGAAAGTAATTATTGTTAAAAGTTATTGTTATTACAATTGTAATAATCATTTAAATTCCCCCCTTTTTTGTGCTGATATGAAAATTGATCCGATCCGTGACTATTTAAGAGGGATGGGATATTATATTGCAAGCTAATATTTCATTATTACAATGTGTGGTATAGTTACATAAGAAATTAATTCCTCCAAATATAGGCAGTTTAAAACATGGCAACCGTATTGTCAATTTTGGCAACCAAAAGCTGATGCCTGGTTGCCAAGCCGGCAACCACTTTAAAAAGTTAGCGTTGAGCCCTGATAAATCTACCTCTGTACATGCTAAAAAAGTAGTCTTAATATACTTTTTTCAAACCTTTTTTTAAGTAACTCCAGAGGAACTCAAAAGAAGTGATCTCGGTAAACACGGCAGTCACTGTTGGAAAACACTTGAAAAACAATGCAAAGCCTGCTAGTTAACCTTTAGAGACCGTCACTATTAACAATAGGATCTATTGGGATATCGCTGCAGAGTAAAAAACAAACGAGCAGCTGATTGTAAATCATACAATAACAACACTCATCTGGCTCCTCTTCTTTGCTCTTTTAAGAGCAACTCCTTCCCTTTAAGATGGCATTGCCTTTTGTGGCATCACCCATTGCTGTAAGCCAAGTTTAAATAAATTATTGGATACCTCAGGAAAAGTGTTGATTGACTGAAAAATGCACAGACAACATAGAAATGAAACCCAGTTTAAGAATAATGTCACATATCCTGAAGAGGGAGAATAATTACAGATTTATGAAAATAAATCAGCCAAAATATGTAAGACAAGGTCGACCGTTTTTTATATTTTGAAAACGATAAGATAAAAAAAAAAGTGTTCCTGATCAAGTTGCTTCCACAAGAACAGAGCTTCTGTAAGATTTTTTTTTTGTCAATATGGAGAAAAAAGTGAGAATATGAAGGAGAACATTAGGTGATAAGAACCCAACACAGTATAGAACAAAGTAAAAAACATAATGAGGCAATTAGTGAACAATACCAGATAATTATCTGCCATCATTAGACGTAGTATTTCATTGCCATATAGAAAAAAACAAGTGTGGATGTGTTCATTACTTCACCTAACAGCAAAAAACACACCGGGCCCGTAAGCGTCACGTATAGCAGCGTAGCGCATCTATTTTTATTTCGGCGCCCATGTTATCCAATCTGTCCGTTCATATCAGGCGCATAGTAAAAAAGATACCAAGATAGGTAGCCTATTTCTGTTCAGTATAATATTAGTTATAGTTTGACATATACGGCGATGACGATATATCGATGATAAGTTAATATCGGCCCAAGGATAGGCCTGTCAAATTAATTGTTCTAGCTAACTTGTTTTGATCATCGTGTGTTGGGGTATCTTGTCATGAACTAATTAATTGAGAGCGTCCTGACACCGAACATCACAGCCTGGTATGGAAACACTACCAAACAGGATCACAAACCTAAAGGATATTTACACACACACACACACACACACACACACACACACACACACACACACACACACACACACACACACACACACACACACACACACACACACACACACACACACACAAAAATGCTGCTTCATGATGAGTCATGCACAAGTTGAAGGAGCTGATGGGATTACATTTCACTGAAATTGTACCTCATACGATTTTCATGTGACAAATAAAATGGATTGATTTGATTGATTGACATGATCAAGTGAGAAATCTGACTTGCTGATGGGGCTAGAGGAAAAGTCAGAGGATCACCAAAGCCATTAGGATTCATCCACTAGGGACTTCCATTTCTGTACCACATTTCATGGTAAATCCTGTCAATGGGTGTACAGACATTTGACTCTGGACTACAGTATTGGATTAATAGACTGGCAAACCAACATGCCATCTGCACCTCTAATGTGGCTAAAAATAGTAAAAATGTTTAGATGGCTAATTTTCAGGTTTGGGAAATCAAAACAAACCAACAAAAACCTTGCCAGTTACTGTATTACAAAGTCTGTTCATTTTGACACTGCCAACACATTTTTCTCTCCAAAGAGAACTATGGTTAAACCAGCAGCAGTTTAACTCCTCATGGTGTTTTATCATGAGTGAGTCACAGGCTTGTGTTTATGAGATTTAAAGGTCTGAGGCATTCATTTCAAGTATCTAAGATAATTACTGTTTAATCTTTTTTATACCTCTGCTTTAGAATTCTTGTATCTAAACACCACTTTTGAACAGAGAAGGTGATATCACATGCACAGAGGATTTCAAACCTCTAGAGTTATCAGTTTGACTGCACAAAGTGTTTTGGTACTGCCCCTTCTAAGCTCCTCTGATCCCATTTAAATTGCTAAGTGGGTTTTCAGACTGTTGCAGCCAGATTCAAACTACCGTTTAGGTGTCCTCATGCATTAAATTAGATAAAAATGTTTGAAATGACTGGAAAACAAATACATATTTATCACATTGCCAAGGTTAAGCTATTAAAGCTATAAAACACATAGCTGAATTATTTGAGTCTGTTTTAACTTTACATGGAATTCCTTCGCATTGTTTTTAATATGCACATATGGAGAAATGTGGTGAAGAAATGAGAGCGATCCATGCTCATTTATGCTCCCTTTTATATACAAAAATAGATCCGTTCATTTCAAAGGATGTAACTGTCACTGCCTACGTACTTTCATGTGTCCTTTACGTTGGCATTGATGTTAAGCAATACAACATCTGGACGGCAGCTCAGAGTCAAAGCTTTCTGACAACAGCAAACATGGCGACTGTGGAGGAGGTCGTAATAATTTACCCCTTAAGAAAGCAGCAATGTTGTATATTGTACTGTATGTTGTAGACGGCGATGGCCTGTGATAATTACATCAAAGTTGCATTAATGTTTCTATGAAATACATCGCCATTCATTTGGCCATATTTAAAAATGTCTTCTTTGTGTCCTATGGTCGTGTCTCGCTTGAACTATATTGGCTGCTGATTTCAAGCATTTGCACTTGGCTCAGCCTTGGTGAAGAAACTAATACCTCAATTTAGCACCTGCAGCCCAGTATAGCACTTCCTTTTCACATATTCATCTCTGACATACAGAAAACCCTGAAGGAGAGAGAGAGAGAGAGAGAGAGAGAGAGAGTTAGTTTTTTTTTTTAGACCCCATGAGGCACTGCAGATTTTGTCATATGGAGAAGCTGAATTTTTGACAGCTTCCAAAAGGCTGTGGAGTTTGATTTTATACGCCTGTATTTGAGCCTTTTAGCACCGTGGTTGTCTATTTGGGAGTTTTCCAGTGAGACAACATCAGACATCAAAGTGAATGAGAGCAGTGGTATAAAAAGGTGAGCCAATGTTTAGGAGTAACTGTCAGAACTGAATATGTATCTGTGAATGTGCAGTAAAACTGCAACCTCGTTAGGTAAATATTCTTTTTGTTCTTCTTCAAGTTGGCATAAACCTTTTTTCCACATATAACCATAGTAAAAAATACCTTTTATCCTGTTATAAAACATTGTCCAATTGTGGCACAATACAAAAAAAGACTGTAGTTCCATGTTGTGCAATGCTCTCTCTCTCTCTCTCTCTCTCTCTCTCTCTCTCTCTCTCTCTCTCTCTCTCTCTCTCTCTGTGTCTCACACACACACACACAAATTCAAATAGGCTTCATTGAAGTTTCAATAACAATGTTGCCAAAAGCATCAAAATACAATTTGACCAAATATTTGGACTGAACACAATAAACTGTAATATGAACATTAACACAACATTAAGACTAATTGTCATTCACTGCCCCACTGTCCCCTCAGTCTCTTTATAATACAATAACATGTTTTGACTGTGGGCAACATACCTTATGTCAAGGTTATGCAGCTGTTTTGCACTATGAAATAGCAAGATACCCTTAAATGATTTTCTTCTATCTTTCCTGACTACTTTGTTTTAAGATGTCCAAATTATCTCTGGTGTCCATAGTTAGATGTTATGCTGCCCTTTCTTTTTGCTTTTCTGTTTTTGTTGATGGAGTTACTGAATTATACATTTTGAAGATTTGTCTTGTAAATTGAGTCATGTTATTTTAAACAAAGATGTCAGTGGTCTTATTTATATTAAAATATTGATCAAAATGAATATTATAATGGCTGAAATGTTGTTTTCGCCTGTAGCCTATAGATTGTGGCTCTATACTCCAACTGGCTGAATTTTGATTACTCCGTTGGAGAAGTTTGTATCATCAATTATTCATCCTCTTACTCACTCTCTCGCTCCTTCTCTGTCCAAGTATCCTCTGATCCCCCTTTGAAAATCAACAGTGGTCTCCTGCCAGCTTATTCGTTATGGACATTTATGGTACATAGCAGTTTTAAAAAGGGCCACCGAAGTCCAAATTTGCTTCGATTGTACTTCAAGGACAGTTGACACATTCTTACAACTGTGCTGCTTCAACTAAGGGCATAGAGTTGTGATTTTTTTTTTCACTGAGAAATGTATGTAAATTAAGTTGAGAATTTGACTTGAGAGTTTGGTGTGATTCACTTCTCCCTGCTCCATCTACAGACCTAGGGGGAGAGAAAGCTTCTTGGTAAAAGATCCACCACAGCCTTGTGTGCTGCCAAACTCTTTACATAACTCACAATGTAGTCTCTGACTTTGTCATTCTTTAATTTAATACACACCGACACACCCTGTACCTCACATACATAATTGATCTCACATACTAAACACCACATAGGGCTCTCAAAAGAAGATCTATGGTTGTGTGATATAAACGCAAATGATGCTGGACTCACATCACACAGAGGATTGGAAAAGCAAGACAAACTACACTAAAAATTTATCAGTTTTTAACTCTCCTGCAACCCAACGTTTGTGTTTGTACCTCGTGTCCGTACATGTCCACCATTGTGTCTGGTATATTAAAAAAACAGAGTGCAGATGCAGCAGGTGATTATAGCAGTCAGGCGCTAACATATGACACGTTGTGTCATTTCTGAAAGGTCGCTCCAAGATGGAGCTGTGATATTGGAGAATTAAAGTGTGCCCTTAATAACGTTCCATGGAGGTAAAATTTTATTGTTACATTATACAACAAGTAGATCCGACCAGACAATCTCATTGGTCAACTAGACATTAAGAAAGTGCTCAAATCCTGCTTGTGAGAGGGTTTTTTAATTGAGTGATTCTTTTGTATCTTTGTTCATTCTTCCAGACCTTGTGCTGTGATGTATTGAACCTTTCTAGCAAGAAATAAACTCTTAAAAGACTTAGTTGACATAAGCTTTATTTCAGATCTCACCTAGACATTAGAATTTCTACCACAAGCCTTATAAAGTACTTCCTGCCTGCTCAGATGCTAATTTGACCATCTTTATTAGTAAGTGTACTAGTGTTCTCAGGCCTTTTGTCTTCCATCAGAGCCACACATAATTTCACATAGGACCTTTTTCTGGCTCCATTTTACATGATTCCAATAGTATATAGTGCAGGAAATTACAGTGTGAAATTACAGGTTGGGGTTGGGTTCCCGCTGAAGGTTTTGTGTGATGAAAGCTTTTAGAGGCAGAAAGTCTTGATAGTAGTGTTTCAGCTCCAGGCATTTTCTCTCAGTTTGCCCTCAGTAATATTGCTCTTCTTTCATATTGCTATATATTTACCTTGTTCTGTATGTATAATGCTGGAATCCAGTGTTACCAGTTAGAAAAAAATCCATAATAAACAAACATGAATATGCAGCGATGGCCTTCGCATCAACCATTTTTAAAGTTTGCCATTGCCAACAATCAGGGTTTTGAGCCATTATTTGCTGGAGGAGCTGCGACAGTGTACTACGGCTCCACACGCAGTTGTCTCTACACTTCATTACGTCTAGTAAAACTAATAGTAAGGTGCAGTGTATGTAAATGACCATGAATGATGAAGAATTTTACTGACAAAGAGAATAATTTCCAAGTTTTTCCAAAGACTATTAAATGCCACATTTTAGCACTTAACATCAATCTAGAACAGCATGCTACTTCAGGCTGTGATGTGACTTGTCTCTCTGCCAACCTGAGGAAGCCTAAGGAGAAAGTGAGGGCCTGGGGAGCAATAAACTGCTCCTCCCATGACCAAAAGAGAATTTAATGATCCGAGAGAGGAATGGAAGGAAAGTTGGGTATCTCCTGCTCTGTATGCTTGACAGAGCGCCACGAATGAGATTCATCCCATCAAGCCATTCTGTCTACTACTTGAAACAATCATAATATAGCCTTTATTTGACAAGCGCTCTTACCAACGTATATATATATATATATATATATATACCCACAATCCCTGTCTTTTCAGTTATTCTATACTTCTGTCAGCCAGGTGAATTATGATAGATAATCTTTGGCCCACTGCCTATGACTTTAACCCCACTAGCAATAATAACTCTGCTGTGTCAAGTTCACATGAGGGACATGTGCACTAGCATATATCGGAGTTCAATTTCAGCTGGATTGCAGCTGCATTGACTGGCGTGATATAATATGCCTGGAGCCAGAGGGGTGTGTCGTTCTGGAAAAAAAAGTAATTATAACTTCAAGCTCTGGATGAGATACTTAATCTTATTTCAAAAATTCTGACCTGTATTTATTATTAAAGTGAAATGTAGCAGCAACATTTTAGCATGCATGAAAGACAGTATAACTCAATGTTTTGTTAGTGATTGAAAACTAGATTTTCTACTAATTTATAGAAATAGCGAAATGGAGAAAATCAAATAGCACAATATTATTGACCAAATACATCAATGTCGATATTGCATTTGATATTGATGTTCACAATAAGATTTTACATAAATAATCATCAATAATGTGGATATAATGAATAAGTGGTTAAAGGCAAATAATAGAACAGATAGAACAGTCTGGTAAGTTCAGAAAATGACATAACGAACTACGGGGCTCCCCTTAATAAGACATGGGCTCCCCTGAAAACTTGATTTGTGAAATTTTGGGGGGTCTCTAAAAATACTGACAATGTGTCATTTTGACGTTCAATTTCAGTTTTGTGTAATGTGATCATCGTGGATTATTATGTGTAAAAATGCAAAAATATCATTCATTCATGCATGACGGCGATTTGAACCTAATTCACTTCAATAAAGATAACTATACATGCTATTCTTGTTATGACCATCAAGGCGTGGCGGCTCTGCGGTGCAAATTCAACTCATGTTTAATACATGTTAACTCAAAGATTCATAGAAACAATATAAATGTTGGAGGCCATTAATCGGCGCGCAAAGTCCTTGAAATCCATTCCGCAGTAAGCATCATATAGCCATGGCAAAAAGAAAACAAGGCAGTTTAATTAATTTTGGTTTTACTAAGAAATTGTGTAGCGATGACATTAATAGCATGACCGATTCACCTGCTGCAAGCCCTGTTAGCACACCTCCCACTGGGGGCAATGCAAGAAGAAGCTGAAGAAATAATGTCCTCTCTGGCTGAAGATGATCCTAACCCCTCTTGCTCCTCTCTCCCGTTAAATTGGAACAGCCAGCAGTGGAGAGACTGGAAGAGCCGATATACATGGCTGTTTGTTAAGGATGGAAGGTTGGGGTGCGGCGCTTAGGTCGAATTGAACGGAAGAATTATGTTTTTCTTCGGTAGCCTGAGTAACTTTAACCGTTGTTCATGTGAAATCTCAAAGATGCTTTGTTTATTGACTAGCCTATTTGTAGCTTGCTGTTTGCAGTTTGACCTATCTATTCCTGTTGATAAAGTATAATAGGGTAAATCCTGTAGTGCATACACTTGTAGCTGTTATGTATCTTTGTAAGTCATTGTAAGCCGCAAGCGCACGACCCCCCTCCCACCCCGTGGAAAAAAAAGTGGGCTACCCCGAAGGCCACGGTATAGTTCGAACACTGATCTAGTCATATATCCCGTTATTATATTGATGTTGCCCAGCACTAGTATGCACTATGCATTTAATAGTTAAATTAGCATACGAACCATGCACACTTTTATATGGATCCTGTGGCTTTTGCAGCACCAGCTGTTATTTTAAGCAGTACTGTTTTATGGAGGCCTTGATTACATTGTGAGTTTCCAAATTTTGAGATGTAACATGGAACCAGTTGACAGCAGATGTACAGGGCATTGGTGGACTCAAGAGGACAAAAGGCCACTTGGCCAAACTAAGCTACTGCTAGAGGATGAGAAGTGTCTCAGTCTTAAGAGAAACACATAAGTTAATGCAATGCCATATTTCTGCTAAAGGGTACAGTAGGCAACATGGTCTGGTCTGGTGCTTGTTAACTATAATGTGACTGTAAAGCTAAATCTAATGAGTGTCTGCTGAAGAACTTTTAGCAACTTGAACATTTTCTAAATATAAAAAGGTTATGACCTCCTCAAAGACTCAGAGGCTGTGATTATGTTTAAACATCACTAAGTGGAATTTGCTGTCTTAACAACAAGAGGGAATATAACTTTGAATTGATTGTGATTTTTGGTTGAGCTGGTCTCTTATGGCTATTGGAATTCAGCAGCATTCTTTTGTGGTATGTTGCTGGCATGTTCCGAATGCAGTATTCTGTAATAAGGCTCCCACAGGGAATAAAAAAGCTTTTGAATTGTGAAACAAAAGGCATCTTAAGTAGACGAAGCCATGCTGTCTCAGTCTGTGATGAAGTAATTCAGCTGCTCCTTTCTGTTTTCTAATCATAAAAGGGTTGTCTTTCATATTCATTTTTTTTCTTCCAATCTCATTCAAGAGGATGCAAGAGACATGCAATATAATGACATAACCAGTTCACATACAAAAACCTGATGAACATCTGGCACTAAATAAATCTCCCTTTTGTTTGCAAACCTGAATATGTCTGACAAGACTGATTGACTTGTCTGTTATTCTACTGACTAGCAAATATGGAGCCTCTTCACCAGCCACACAACCTGTTAAATTCAGTGCAGTCATACAGTAACTGGATCCTTCTACTGGTTTTATTTAGACTTTCATTATAGAAAATGGCAAGTATTCTGTCCGGTGGATAGAGGATAATAGTAATCGGGTGGGAATATCTTGCAGCATTTTCTGTGTATATGTATATCATATTGCTTATCTCTAAGGATTCAGTATTGCGGTGCACTACTAAGTCTGTCTCCAGGGAATGTGAACAATTACAGAAAAAAGATTCCTCGGTTAAAGGCAGATCCTGCTAGGTACTGATTTGATCAACGAAATTACCCAAAAGCACTCTTTGTCCATTTGTCTGAATGGGCTACATTTAAAGGCAGTTATTATCAAACAAGAATGTTTCTATGACTAAAGCATGTGCATACAGTACATGAGTAGAAGAAGCCTCAGTATTTAAATCAAGCCTTACAATTATGTAATTCCAAGTGTTTTGGCCCTCTCCATATGTTCCTCTGACAAGCCTGTTACACAGCCTCATCATATTAAGCTTTTTTTACTTCCTCATAAAATACAAAGTCCTTGTTTGACTCTGTGCCTTGCCTCCACGGTCACCATACCTTGTATGCTATTGTATTTAGTATTTTTTCAATATTATTTATTGTTGTTTCTATTAGGGCTGCACGATATGAGGAAAATATGCAATACGTGATTACGTTGAATATCGCAATAACGATATTACTTGCAATAAATAAACAAATATAAAAGTGTATTCAGTTCTGCCTTTCTGCTGCTTTCGGAATTCTGCTAAAATACAACAAAATGCTTGTTGAATTTAAAGCAAATGAAAGGAAATCATTTCCAACATTCTTTTATTGAATAAATTGAACATTGAATGGAATGGAATAGTTACATTTTAAAGTGCAGTTTACTACTGATATATTCTTTCAACTAACACAAAAAAATCTCTGATTGTCTTTTGCGATATGTCGCAGCGATGTGTTTATTGCACCAGTTGATATTGCGATGACGATTAAAAAACAATATGTTGTGCAGCACTAGTTTCTAATATTTATTGCTGATGTAGCCTGTTTTTCTGTGGATGTTTTCTTCTATGTTAACTTCACTGGTCATTTCATTTTATTATTTATCTCGAACAACTGTAAACTGTAAACCTGTCCTATTACATGCACCTATATATATATATATATATATTTATATATATATATATATATATATATATATATATATATATATATATATATATATATATATATACAGTATCTCACAAAAGTGAGTACACCCCTCACATTTTAGTAAATATTTCATTATATCTTTTAATGGGACAACACTGAAGAAATGACACTATCCTGGATACTATGCATCTTGATAAAGAGATGATAGAGAAATTATTTTATGGAATCTACCCCATGCCAATCTCTAGGTATGGTGAAGGGTATGTGATGATGTGGGGCTATTTTAATTCCAAAAATTTTAAAAATAAAAATCTGCCTGCCTCTATGGGAATTTAACATAGGGGTGTACTGACTTTTGTTGCTAGCGGTTTAGACATTAATGGCTGTATGTTAGTTATTTTGAGGGGACAGCACATTTAGACTGTTATACAAGCTGTAAACTTAATACTTTACATTGTAGCAGTGTCATTTCTTCAGTGTTGTCCCATTAAAAGATATAATGAAATATTTACTAAAATGTGAGGGGTGTACTCCCTTTTGTGAGATACTGTATATATATACAGTATCTCAAAAAAGTGAGTACACACCCTCATTATATACTATATATATATATATATATATATATATATATATATATATATATATATATATATATATATATACACAGTATCTCACAAAAGTGTATATATATATATATATATATATATATATATATATATATATATATATATATATATATATATACACAGTATCTCACAAAAGTGAGTACACCCCTCACATTTTAGTAAATATTTTATTATATCTTTTAATGGGACAACACTGAATCTGAATTGAACTGGAAAGTTATGCTCCATAAGGGGAAGAAAGGGGGATTTCTTTTCTGAACATGACTGAATTTGACTTTAAAGTGTCCCATTCCATGAGGAAGAAAGATGGTATTTGAAATGTCATCCCTATACTGCAGTTAGTGGGATGGCAACACAGCCTTCACAGTGTGCAAAATCAACACAGTCAACTCTCTCTCTCTCTTCTTCTACATGGTAGATTCTTGTCCTCATTTGCACATCAGTATCTGTTTGATCTCTATCAGCCACACAAGTTAACAGGGGCAGCCTTGCATTTGGATCAGGGATGAGGAGACATGGATGTTTTAAGCATATCCAGGCATACATCATTATTCTTTTCCCTTCCTTCTAATTAGTTAATTGAAAGGACATCTGTGTAACATCTACAACACATTAGTGTTTCCCCATGGATTTGCTCTGATACTAGTGCCAGCATAACTACCACGTCAGTTCATTGTAGCATATTTTGAACAATTACTGCAAATTCTGTTTTATCTTGGCTTTTAATTATATGGAACAAGTTCACAATTTACAATCAATGCTCATCTCTTATCTATGAATATTTACTAAAAATTATTATTTTAGCATATTATAAAATGTGCCACAGCATCTGTGTTAATGGTGGGAATGCACTGGGAATATTCACAATTAGGCAACCAGTAAAGCAGCTGTATCCTGAATACTCTTTTGCTTTCTCATCCTACGGCAGCTCATTGAATTCCTTTTCCCTTGCTCTCCTTTTAATACCTCAATGTATTTCATATAGATTTTGACATAAGCCCCAATCAATACCTCCATTTGAGATTTGTGTTTGCTGCTAAAGCCAAGCAATAGGCTAAGCGAGTAAAAAGAGCAAGGGCTGCAGGACAGCTTTGACAAACAACTAACATTTAGTATGCTGAAACATTCATTAATATTTGGCAAAAGCTACCCCTAAGGAAGACAATGTCAATTTGAATCACTCATAAATACATATTTTTGATATTGTTGACGATCTGAATGAAGTTATGTAATGTACAAGATGAGTATAATAATGTCAAATATATCATTTGCTAACGGCATATTGAAGCAAACTTTGTGCATCTCATTATTAAGTATGACTCTTCTTTTTGCTTTTCTGTCTTCTGTTGTCCGTCTCCATTCTTCTCTCACTGTCTCTTATTCACTATAGTGACAGGAAGGTGTAACGCTAGCTAACAGCCAAAAGGTGTGATAGCAGGAAACGCATGCTGGGACACACTGACACCCCAATTACCTGCTGGCAGCGGCAGGGTTAGCTCCTTGTAGTGTCCTTGGGTTGTGACATTTTCCCTTTCAGCTCCCCCTCAGATTTACTGGAATGAGCGGGGTTGCTGAGCAGGCCACTTTATAAATACATCTCCTCTCGATTACGGTGACCACTGGCCCTGGGCAGCTGAGTGTAGCTTGGATGGCTTCATCCCTTGAGATCCAATGCCGTAGATCAAGGCCCCAAATGGCTGTCCTAACTCTGCTATCAATCGTTGTTATTGCCAGCCGCTGACGGCAGCGTAAGAGACACACACAATGTGCTGCTATCTAATCAGTGTGGTGCCAATCACCGGATGGTAAACATGAAACAATACCTCTTGTGTCCCTCGCTACAGGTTTTGTACAGACAGCACTTTGTCATAAGGGATCATTGATGAATATTGTCCTGTGTTTGCATTCTATCAACCTACGTGTTTATAAAGCATGCAAACGCATTTGCAAACCTTTATTCTGCTACTGTATAAACAAAAATCTCAAACAAATCCATGCTGTCATCACATTCAAGGTTGTATCCTGACCATAAGATATTTAAATGTACATTATTTTATTAGTATTACAGTGTTATGTAAGTGGCACAACTATAAGAGTAACTGTAACTGCACTGGAGTTACTGAAACAAGTAACAGTTTGTTCACTCACCTAGGACAATTAAGCCGAGATCAAAAGGTATTTAGTTTATGAGCTTTTAAAGATAAAGGGCATTGAATGTGTCTGGCATGGAGAAAACAGGGATATGGTTAGTTCCATAAGCTGCAGGGGTAACAGAGCATTACATATGTGGGCGATATACACTACATTAAGACCATCTTTTCAGTGTGTATGTGAATAAATACAGAGAACATTTCTGAGTTCATTATATTTATTAGTCTCCCCTTAAGCTTGAGAAACTCGCATTTACATCAATAGAAAATGACAGGCCCCCTGCACACACACATAAGTGTTTACCGTTATTTTGACGGATTAGACCTCTTAAGTTTGAAATTAGGCAGTACTATGCTGGGCCTTTGCTGATGTCACTATTGTCTGTAATGGAAGAAATTATAAAGGAGTTGTCCAGACACAACAGTTGCAACAAAACTAAAAGAAAAGTCTGAACATGGTCTTCACATTCGAAAACGCTGTCCCAAAAAGAGATCTAATCAGCCAGTAAGTGAAAAGACTTGAGCACTTTACCATAGGCTGGTGGGGATTATAACATACAGTTTGAACTTACACTTCAATTCACAACTTTGTGTAGGGAACTATACCAGATGAAATCTGTCAAAGATTGAATCGATTTTAGGGCAAAATACAAAGTCTACCAAGTATGTCATGCAAATTTTGTTCTTTAATACTTTTTCTTCCTTTTTAAAGTTTTTTTCTGAAAAGTGGTTCAAGCTCCAGAGACATAAAGAGGTTATGAGTAGGGGTGCACCGATCCGATATTTTTGATCCCCGATATTGACAAAAAAGCTGATTCGGGGATCGGAAAAATTAACAGTTTGTTTTTTTTCCTCAGTCGCAGCACCGGGACCCCTGTTAACTGCATACCCTTCTCACTCATGGTAGTAACTTTATAACACAACAATTAATAACCCAGAACTAACTCTATTTAAAAGGATAAAACACCATAGCATATAACAATTTGTGACTTAAACAGTTTCTAACACTAATAATTTTACAGGTTTACATGTTTACAAGTTTTTTGTTTCTAAAAAATCTGACATAATTTAGCCACTGTTGTTGCCCGTCGCTCTAACATTACTCTGCCGTGCTAACGTTACCGTGCTAACGTTACTGTGGTACCGTGAAAGACATGTCACTTCAAGCATGCAGCGGAGCAACATTATGAAAAACAATCTACCTATGGTCTCGCTAAAGACCGCTGAGACAGACGGGTTCAGATCAATGATTAAACACTAGATTTAAGATGTCTTGCCTCGCTGAAATACGTCTGCCAACCTACTAACATTATTCAAACAGCGAAGGAGGCTGACAGCGGAGCTACGTTCAGTCGCCCTCTACAACCACACTACAACAACCTAACTTACCTGTGGCCAAGGTAGTGTTTATACAGTTAGCTTACAACTATTTTGTTTTCAAAGGGAAACAATGTTAAAGTTGTTTATATGTGTAGGCTACTCATTAGATTTGAGATTATTTTACTACTTTGCAGTTTGCGCAATAAAAATAGTTTAGCTTCTGTAACTGTTTCATGGATTCTTCTTCATATAAAGTTATTGTATAATGTCGTGGAGCCAAACCCTTTAATAATCAAAGCTTTTAGTAAACAAGATGACATTAACATGTAGAATAGAATAGAATAAGCCATTATAAACCTATATAAAGGAGGCCCATTATTGAAGGCCCATTATTGTTATTTATTTAAATTTATTTTAAGAAGTTTGATTACATTATATTTTTGATTTGAATGCACAATTGTTTTTTAAATAACAAATAAATACGAATTCAATACATTACACCTATGTTATTTTGTCTTAGTTAGGAAAGTAATGTTTAGTTAGGAAAGTCAGGTGCCTTTAGTCTCTTCCACATGGTGGAAGGAAGGTATAAGGTGGAAGGTATACAGTTTATTATTAATTCAACAACACTATCGGATCGGTATCGGGCATCGACAGATACACAAAGACCTGGCATCGGTATCGGGACTGAAACAGTCGGATCGGTGCATCCCTAGTTATGAGTTGATAATTACGCTTGTAAACACAAGTTTTCCTGCTACTGCACCTATGCATTATTTACACAGCTAACTCCCAGCAATAGAATGTTAAACACTGGTTAAGTCTGCTCTGGCCTCCAGGCTTTTTACATTCACAGTGGGAAAAGGTGCAATCTGTCTGCATACCCAGGGTGTATTTGAACTACAAAGATGAAAGGAAAGGAGACTGAAGATTATGAATTTAACACAACAAAAAGAGGGGCTTCTCAACTTTGACTAGTTGATTACATTTTATTTTAAATTGTTTTGAATAATATATATGCCCTAAAACCCACATTAACAAATGCACACATCCTCACTCAATAAACATAACTAGCCAAATAAATATGCATACACCACCTATGTCAAATTCCTGTATCAGAAAAGCATCTTTATATTATATATATATACATTATAGTTTTAAAATTATAGTTTTAAAATATATATATATATATACACATTATAATTTTAAAATGTATGTTTTTAATGCTGCTGTTGCTCAAATCATGTAAAATATCCATTGCATATAAACAGAGATAGTGCACACTTTTGCACCGATGGTACTGTGTGCGTAAAACAGTACTCCACCTATTTTGCATTGTGCTCCTCCAACATTGCCAGACTCACAAATGATGGTTTAAAAAATGAACAAAATTGATGCAGCAGAAGAGCTGTTGTTTTTTTATTCTACTTGTGCTTTTATTGGAAATGATGTTGTCCAAATATGTTTGTAGGTCATACATTTTAAAACACACAACAGACGAAGAAAAAGGCTCTATCTTGTTTGACTTTTTTCTCCTTCCATTTCTAGATTTAAAGCTGTATTTCTTAGGCTTGTAGTGTATTTCCAAACCAATCAGTGCTTGTGATTATAGTTCATCATACTTTCATTTTCAGTGCAGTTATGCTTTACTGAGCACCCAGTGTTGTGATAAAGTAATCAGATTTCTTTTCTTGCGTTTGCCAGAATCAGAGACACATTGGAAAAATAGCTTTCACATTTCAAAAGCAACCCAAATTAACTCATTAAGTTAAATGAGTCATGTTGTACATCCAGTGAAAAAAGAAGAAGTAAAAGGTCATATCTGTCATTAGTTTCCATTTTTCGTTATAGAAAAAACTTTGTATTTTTCATCGAAGAAACCAATAACCCCTGATTTATGAAAACTAAGGTGGCAGATGGCAGCTACTCGATATGTTGGAGGTAACCTCCTTTCTCTGTAGGTACTGCAGGCACTGAGGATGCCATGTCATTAACATACAATGCTACCCCAGTCCCAGTTCACTGAGCTAGTCCAATTTAAATTTATCTCAGACCTTCATATGGTGTGACCCCGAATGTGATCCCAAATTGGCTTCACGTTTGGAAGCAGAGATGAGGTACCCATGGTGTTCAAATGGCTCAGCATTGTAATATCAGATTATCTTGTAAACTGTCACCTAACAACGAATACACGCTTATCACTTAAAAAAAGCTATGTTAGCAATGTGGCTCAAGAGATGGCAGTATTGTTCCTTCCATCTGGTGGCCTGTGGGTCCAACAATTTGGTTCGGAGTGATTGACGTGACATTTCGTACAGACTTTCATGTACCCAAAAGGAGGAATTCCAGTTACTCTTTACCCTGGACATTTCATTTAGTTTCACTAATAGGACATTTCCACTCATTCAACACTTCAGTTCATGACAGGATCCCATCCATCCATCTATAAATATACAAAACTTGTCACAAACTTATAAGTTCAAGGCCTAATCTTCATGTCTTCAAACTGCTATGAGACTGGAGCATGTAGAGAACATGCAAACTCCTCACGGAAAAGCCCCTGGCAGCCCGCCAATTCTTATGTATCTATGACCTTCTTAATGTGTGGCAACTAAACTAACCTAAGCCACTGTGTCTCAAACCTTTGGGATTAAAAACTTTTAGCCTTATAACAGCTTTTAAGACTTAATTAACAGCCAACACTCATAGAAAGGGTGTCTCTGAATTGTTGTAATGGCTTTCTGAAAATAATTCTGACTAAGAAGACAGATATTGTTATAACCTTTGCCTTTACATGCTGGTCAATATAAGTCATACAATAACCTTTGCCTTTACATGCTGGTCAATATAAGTCATACAATATCATATAGAGTTTGACATTGTGTGTGGTATCAGTTTGTTTAATACTCTTTCCCTGACTGCACAGAGTATTACACTTCTGAGAGCCATCATGTGATGTTTGGGGCCGGCTGGCTGTGAGTTTTCTGTTTTGTTTTTTGTTTTATTTCCCATTGTGTTTTCTGCCATTTTCTCCATTTTCCCTGCCTCTCTCTGTTTCTCCCTTGTTTTCCCTTCCCCCCTGCCTGCACCAGCCAGTTGACTTCCCACACCTGCTCATCATCTCATCATCGCCTCTCCTGCAGTACTCACCTGCCAGTCATCAGCTCCAATCAAGACCACTAATTAAACCCCGGATCCACTCACCATCCTCGCTTGATCGTTGTTTCAGCCACCCTGGTGACGCACCTTACAAGCTCCTCAAATCTCCTGTATTTTGCCTGTGTCTGTCCTTCTGTCTGAACCCCTCTCTTTGTGTTTGTTTTTCACAACCATCAGCTTCACCCCACTCTGTTGTCTCCAGTCAGCTGGCCTACCCACCCGGTCCCCTCCTCACGGCTCCCCGCTCATTCCGCCTCCGCTCCAACTTCCAGCCTTCCCCTCTTCGGCTCCTCTGTGCCTACCCTCATCCCCCTCTACCTCACTTCCTTCCTAAATCCCAATAATAGGGGGAGGCCACAACACGCAACATTAAGACAACACACGCAAATAGACTACCGCACGCAACAATAAGAAAACACACACAAATAAGAAAACACATGCAAATAAGAAAACACACGCAAATAAGAAAACACACGCAAATAAGAAAACATTTATTAAAAACTTGCGTTCTCGTAAACAGGCGGCTGCCGTCTTGTGAGCTACTGTCTTTCTAAACTATCTTTTTAATAAACTTTCTGTACACTTACAAAGTTTGCAATGCTTCGGTTAACATTTAGGGACCCTCATTATGCTACCGTTGAAGTGTGGTGATATTTTGAGCCATTTTAGTGGTATAAATAGCGATTTGTTTTTACTTTCCCTGTGCCCCGAATACTAGCGTTGTAAGCTAATCAGCGATCCGCGCTAGCTTGTTTCAAGCTACAAACAAATTTGATTAGCATGAAAACATGTCCCATAGAACGATCGAGTGGGTACACATCTGTTATTAACCCCTAGGTTCGTTTTGCGCCGGAATTGTCCCTTAATTTCTGATATTTTACACATATGCTATTTTACACATATGATAGGATCAATGCTGTGGGCCTATAAACTTTGATGATTATAAGTGCAAGTGAGTTTCTATACCCATTTATTGTCTCAATGCATCAATTCGGCTGTGGAGGAGAGGACCAACATTTATTGGCCCTACTCCTGGCGAATAAAGGGGGTTGTTTTGTGTAAAAACAAAAACCCATCCATTTGGTTTTCTAAACGATATTCTATCATTATGACAATATAGGCATTTGCAGAATAGGTATGTAGGAAAAGAAGGGGAGGAGGGAAATATAGCACACACAATGACGGAATAATTAAAATATAAGACTGAGAAAATGGTATATGCCCCAGGATAACAATCCTAACTATATGTCTCAGATGTCAGAGGACATAACATGCAGACAAAAGAAATAAACATGTTTGTAGATAGAGCACATGCACAGAGGCAACCACAGACACAAACACTGAAATACTTGAACACTAACACAATCAAGTACAATGCAGCAGTTAGCCTAAGTATACAAAGTGTAAATTAGCTGAACCCTGTTGCAATTTTGTGTTACCTTGCTTACCCAGGGGCTATTTTAATAGAAATCTTAGTCCATCACCTAATGTGTTCGTAATATCTTTAAGCAACAAGGTGCCTATATCTTAAATAGGGATGTCACGAGAACCGATACTTCGGTAACAACTCGGTACCAAAATTCTGAAAACGTGGCGGTACTAATTTTTCCAGGTAACGGGGGATGCAATCCTTCCGGAACTGACGGGGGCAGTATATACGCTTAACGTTGAAAATGTTCTATACTGCTGATAAATGCTGAAGAAGAATACCGACTAGCCCGGAAAAACAGCGAATAGCCCCACCTTCCCTGTACGGCTTGACCGCATTCAGCTTCTGGCTTTACCGTAGATCTACGGCGATTGCGGTGGCGACTTTACCTGGAACTCCCAAACCGCAAGTTAGTCTATTTCTCTCTGCCGTTGTCTATCACAACCGAACGTGTGCTCTGATAGCGCTTGTTTTAACGGATCTCTACAACATCAGTTAACTTTAACCAGCCCGGTTCTTTGTGAAAAACAACAACGGCTGTGGGGTCCAGAAGACTGACGTGTTCGTTTTTGTAAATCACGCTCTCCTTGCCCCTTCTACTCCACACCATAACAGAAAGTTGAAACCCCCACAATATTTAAATAAAGGAATGAATGTTTAATGTAATGTAAAGTATTATTATTATTTTCTTCCTTTTTTTTTTTACATACACCGTGGTATCAACGTTAGTATCGAGAATCGTGTACTTTTGTTGGTATTGGTACCGAATACTCGATTTTTGGTATTGTGACATCCCTAATCTTAAACAGGTCTCCTTGCAGAAGTTAAGAGTCAAAAGTGTTTTCGTTACCCATTGCAAAAAACAAAAACACTATTCAGCAGTGATAGGAACGGGGCAAATACAACAATTCAAATGAGCCCAGTAGTGATACTCTCAACCTTCCCTATGGCAGTTGAGGTTGTTAAGAAGTCTCTATTTGTGAATGCATTATATGATTTATTTTGTGTTTTGCTCTCAGAACACCACCTAAAATCCTAGAAGAGTTACCCAATATTCAGTAATGACAAAACAGAGCGTGCTGGTGAAACTGAACAGAACTTACCAGTAATTGAATGATTATAGTGTTGGTCCTCCGACGACCCACATTCATATGTGGATTTTCTTAGCAAACTTTTCAGAGTAGGGTCTATACAGCCAATCACCAGCACAATTTTAGTGCAGCTTTTCATTAACTGAAGAAAGTAATGGCCAAGCCCACTAAAACATCAGTAAACTGGACTTAGTTTAGTTAAGTCATGGCATTGAAGTAGGGCCAAAATCTTATATCGCGATATAGGTAATTTCATATAACAATCACGGTATAGCATGTTTTCTGGTAATTCAGTAAATAAAAAGTTTATTTTTTATTTTTTTTATTTTACTATTATTATACTAGTCTTTATGAAATAACTGTTTGGTAATGCCTGTTTTTGTATACTCCTGTGTGAATTAAATACTTGACAAATGAAAAGTATTAAGTATTTTCTCATTTTAATAAGAACTTTAGTGCAAATGAACATACTATGCAAGGATCAGAACATAAAGTGTCTTCCAACTGATGTAAATATTGCATTAACGTAGTTTGGCCACTGGTTTTTCCGACAATGCGATAAAAACAGTATACAATAGACGTTTCTATATCGTTTCCACAATATATATATAGTCATATCGCCCAGCCCTACGTTGAAGTCAGGCACATCATTGTTACTATTCTTTTACATGTTTACATCTTTAGAAACATTTATTTTTTAGTGGTTTTATCTGACAACAAGAAGAACAAAATGTATAGTCTTAAATCCAAATGTAAACCAAAGGTTAGCCCCTTCACCAAACAGCATCTTAAGAGCGGTTCATTTATTTGCTTATCTAGACATACTGAAATTAAAAACTCTGAATTGCAGTAATCTCAACACAAGACAGACATAAGTCTTTCTAAAGACATTATTATTACACAAAGGAAATAAAAGTAGACACACTGTATTTCTTGGTCACTGCGGACCTTCACAGTCTTGGCTTTTGGACAACATGATGTGTGTTATTGGTCAGTGTGTGGGATGAGGTTCCTGAGCTATGCTTGCTTTCACATGGGCGGACAGAAGAATAACAGCCGGATAGTGTTGTAAACTACCATCGGTAAGCGCCTGTGTGGGCCTTCATATGAAGCCTGTTTTAAATTAAGGAGGACATTTAACCATGTGACAGTGTACAAAGGAAAAAGAAAACCAATAGGCATAGTAATTATGTTACAGTGAATGCTGTTGTATCTCTGAGGTCCTTGCAGAAAGCATTGCATCTGCAAGCGTAAGGCGCATAGAGAGATGACCCAGAGAATCACATTCAGGAACATGAAGCATTTCCTTACTGACTTGTAGCAACCAAGCAGCATTTGTGATTTAGCCTGTTACATTAAAAACACATGGAGTCACAGATGGAGGATGATAATGACTCCTATTTTCCTTGTAAATTCCCAGCCAACTTTCACAATGGATTGTTCTTTTCTTGGCTCACAGGGCAAAATATAAATATAAAAAACTGTAATACTATTAAATCAAATTAAAATACAAAAAAGTAAACTACCCGCTATTGTAATAAGATGTAATGGGAACTGCTTCATTTGGGCTTTTCAGTCAAAATTAGAGGTGTGACGAGATCTCCCGTCGAGGTAAAAAGTGTCTCGCGATATCAGTACACAAGTACAGAGCAGAAGCTTTGAAATTAGCATAGAAAATCCCCCGGCCGTTCTGCAAAGTTGACTCTGAGTTTACTTTTGCAGAGTGATAGCGGAAGAAAAAAGCTGGCTGTAAAACCCATTGTTAGAACGTAGAGAGTACCGCCTCTCTCGCTCTCTCTCTCTCTCTCTCTCTCTCTCTCTCTCTCTTGGCCAAGACACACACGCACCCGCAGCGTGCAGTTCACTGTGGCGCTGTCTTGCACAGACAACTCTCTTTCTCTGTTAAAGGACAATTCTGGCGCAAAATGAACCTTGGGGTTAATAAAATATGTGTACCGAGCCAAACGTTCTCTGGGATCTGTTTTCATGCTAATCGAATGTGTCTGTAGCTTGAAACTAGCTACCGCAAACCGGTTTTAGCTGCTAACGCTAGCTTTCGGGGCACAGGGTAAATCACTATTTACTACTATTTTATTCTACACCACTAACAAGGCTCAAAATAGCACCACACTTAAACGGTAACATAATGTGGGTCCCTACATGCAAACCGAAGCATTGAGAACTTTGTAAGTGTATAGACAGCTTATTACAAAGATAGATAATAAAGACAGTAGGGTTAATGTTTATATGCGGCCGCCATCTTGGATAACAGTCATGACCAGTCGAATCACAAACGCTGTGTTTGAGCTATGTTACTGGTTACTGATGCACGGCGTTCGTCGTTTGACTGGTCATGACTGTTATCCAAGATGGCGGCTGCATGTAAACATGTTATTAATCCCTAGGTTCATTTTGCACTGGAATTGTCCTTCAAAATGAGTCGGGAAGCAGACAGCAAAACCTTACTTTACTTTTAATCATATTAAACAAAGAGAAATGTTATCCCTTCCTCCTATAATGGTCATAAATCGATACTAGAGTAGCCTACTTCCTTATTTAGTGCTGCAATTAATAAAATGCAGAGGAGGAGAAAATAGCATCCTCACAAAAATCATCTGAGAGTTTTATGGTAATTTATTTGTGCTTTAGAACAGAATAGTAAAATAAGCTTTATTTCTGTCTACTATACAATGACAAATTCAAGTACAAAACATTTGGTCTCAACGGTAATCAACTACTGCTGCTTAGTTATGTTGTAACCTCTCTCCACCATACATAATGGAATAAGTAACAGTGCAACTATTAGTTATACAGAAGAGAAGCCAGTCATTTGAGTTTATGGCAAAACCTTTCAGTATAAAGTTGAATCCAGGCAACTTTATGCAAATGAGCAGCGGGGCAGCTCGGCTCGACACCTATTTCTCGCATAAAATGTTTTGAAACGCGTTTCAATGGACACGTACCATTAGATCTTGGGTGAACCGCTAGCTGGTGTTCAATAAAGAAATACATGAGAAACTAAAGGTTGAATGGCACAGATTGGTTGAATGGCCTAATATATAAGTGAGATTTATGCTTTATGTTATGTTACTGTAAACAGGGCTCTTAACAAACTTTTTTTCACCATCCTCCTGGAACTTTCCCGAAATGAATGTGGATCATCATAAATTCAAAATCTTTGTTTTGCTACATTATCATTAGTTAGAATCATTTAAAGTGACCTTCAACATAAACATCATACAAATGCTTAGGTGATCAATAAACAATAAACCTTTTTAGTTAAATTGATCTGAAAAGATTAGAGACTAGAGGTTGATCAGTCACACCACAAACAAAGGCCAAGTTGGCAACAACAGTGCTGTTTTGCATAGGGCCCCCAAAAAGCTAGAAACAGCCTGGCCTTGCCATGTACTCTGTGTGTGTGTGTGTGTGTGTGTGTGTGTGTGTGTGTGTCTGTGTCTGTGTGTGTGTGTGTGTGTGTGTGTGTGTGTGTGTGTGTGTGTGTGTGTTAGCAAAACCAGGGTTTTTCCTGGCTTAGGGTCTTTGGGGTGTGACTACGCACGGCAGTAATGAACCGTCGGCGTACAGTAAAGGCAAGGAGTTTTTGTTACCTTTTTGATAGAAATCTATGCATTTTGCTGTTATTTCTGACTAAATGTATATTATGCTTGAGTAATTTAAATCCCAATTAATAAAACTGGTAAAAAAAAATATTAATATTTAAATAAATCACTGGGAGAGTCTGGTAAAGGCTGACCCTGTACAATAAAACTGAGATTAACACTAATATTCAAGTTTATGTTTTGCTTGTTCAAACGTTTGGAGAGGATTTGAACTGCTATTCTTATTCTCAGTTCTTATCATTTTGGTACTGGTGATTTTCCTTTGGGGCTGGCTAAAACCTCTTTGGGGGGGCACCACAAATTCCTCTATGCAGGAAAAACCTTGACAAAACGTTCGGTCGGTTTCATTTTCATCATCATTTTAAGTTTGCAAGTTTTTTTCTTTCAGCTTTCATCCTAAATTCGTCCCAAAATTAATGTTCATCCCATTTTTTGGGAGGAGGGGACGTCCTTAAGCTTGTGCCCTGGGTTTAAAATATAAATACAAACACTGAAATCTGATCTCATTAGTTTGTTGTATGTTAACAGTAGGATTCAGGAAAAATCTGAGAGGAAATGGATTCCATTCAACAGAATTGCCAACACATCACTGGAACGCGATAAGAGTTTGCTGGCTTGCCACTTTTCTAGCATGCATGCTCGATACTGCCAGCGCTTGTCAGTGGCATCAACGATGTGTTTGCTCTAATTGTCAGGGCTTTGAAAAATACACCAGCTTCACCAACAAACACTGCTAACAGTACATGTTTGATTCATTATTTTCAGGTGTCACTGAAACCTGCTGGCCTTTTGCTTTTCTTTTTGCAACTCAAAATAGCTGCCTTGGTCACATCACACAACTCTGAATTGACAGATCACTGAAAATGTTTTAGTTTTGTCCAATCTGATTGATGCAAAAGGCACAACAGAGAGGAAGTGGGAGCAGCAGCTGAACAGAGAGCAGGATATATCAGGCTCATTAAGTGATAAATGCTGGGAGCATAACCTTTTTGTTTCAAACACAAAAGCGCAGTTCGGCAGGCCAGAAACAATAGCTTACTGGCTTCATGCCACCTGTCATTAACAACTCCTGTTTTAGGACACACTGCTCAGAGTGAAGTTAGCATTCTTGTTTGTCTCTTCATTCCACTATTTATTTATGGGACTGGTTTCAACTTGGCCTTCTAAATCTGCCAATTTTTAATTATCTTACCCCTTTCAAAACATCCACCAGGGCTTCCACATGATTTCTGTCATTGCCCTGTGCTGCTGCAGCAAAGCTTTTTTTTATGTCTGATAGAAATCCTTGTGTGGCTTGTGCTACAGAAAGTCATTTTTAACAAAGAAAATCTATTTTTTCACTCCACTGTTGATCGTTTTCCTACCCTGGGGATGAACATTCTTGTAGTGATACTTGTGTGTATTTTTCTCACATTTTATTCTGAGTGACATAGTGCCATGGAGTTCTTCAGTAAGCATTTAAAATGCATGTGAAAACCTCAAAATGAAATTTTGTGGATGCATTTGTCAGAATTTATTAAACATGTTAATATACCTGATCAACGGGTGCCTGGGTAGCTCAGCTGGTAGAGCGTGTGCCCATATATACAGTAAATGTTCACTCCTCAACGCATCGGCCGCGGGTTCGCGGCCCTTTGCTGAATGTCATTCCCCTTCTCTCTCCCCTTTCATGTATTCAGCTGTCCTAAAAAAAAAGGCCTAAAATGCCCAAAGAATAATCTTTAAAAAAAATAACAGATCAACCACTACATTTAGTAAAAAGAAAAGTGGTGCAATACTAGTGTTCAGCAAGGCTAACTGAGCTGCACGTCTTGTTTTCTCTCTTCACCCAATCAAATTGAAAAAAAAAAAAAAAATGAATACAATCAGTCAGTGGTCAAGACCACATTAGAAGAAAATGTAACCTTCTCAGATATAGGACATTTTTCATTAAACTCATACTTCACATCTACCACAAATAAAGTGTTATTGATTTTCCTCGGCTGTGCTGAGGCCACTTTATACTGACTGCTGTTGCTCTGTCTGTGCCAGCACATTGAGATTGACAGAGGCTTTATGTGCCTGGCAGCCAACTAGGGGACAGAATAAATCTAACAATAAGATATTAGTCATTTTATTGGCTAAAAAAGAGGGGCAGAAAATGAAAGTAGAAGATCCAAGTAAAGCATTGTAAACCACTAAGCTTTTTAAAGTTCTGACAGCTCACCTGGCGGGTGCCAGATGCCCAAAATCCATTCAATAAGATGAACAGGAACACTTCCAGTTGTTTGTCTTTCACAGAGAATCCATTAAAAAGTTCCCTCTCCCCTGGTTTACAGTGCATTCTACTTGTACCCAATAAATCATGCCCTGTCTTGGGCTTCTGCCTACTGTGTTCTCCCATTTGTACTGAGTCATGTTAACAATGTGCCTGGTACAGAGATATCATATATTGCACATGATGATGATGGTAAACATCAATCAAATACAACAACAAAAATAAAATTGGCTTCAAGCGCTACAGGAAGAACAGAAAATAACAGCTGGAAAACAAATAGTAATGACTTGATTGGGCAGTCTTCAACCTTTACATCAAAAAACCATGAACCACTTTCTGCCCGTGGTGTGTGGACGCCAATGTTAACAATTTGTTTACATGTGAAACCAGTTCTTCATTAACCAAAATTAAGGTTGATGTAATACAAATGCAGATCTTAAAATGTTAAGCACCTTATACTTTACAAATGTTTACAATTAGAAGTTTATAAGTGCTAATGTTGTTTTGTAATTAATACAAAATTACACCCAACACCCTTTTTTAAGCCAATGGTGTCTAGAAAACGATTGTCAATCACTACGACTAGGGATGCACCGATCCACATTTTTTCATTTCCGATCCAATCTCGATACCTGAATTTGTTCACAGTGTAATATTTCAATATGCACTCATTAAAGTTAATTTGACTGGCAAAACAGTTAAAATCCTTCTGACATTACACAATAATAAAAGTCATAATTTTTCAAAACTAAAAAGTTTTGGATACATTTTTACTTCTTCCAACCATACGTTAAATTAAGAGTCAATGTAGATTTACATATTGCAATAATATCATAATCCTACAATGAATCATTGTGAAAACAAAACTTTCTAGATGTTGTGTTGTTACTTTGGCCAGGTCATCATCAGAAAAGCGAATTAGTACATTCATGATTTTGTCCATGTTGATATTAGCTGCTTTATTTACATTTATTAAAAATGTTGCATTGTTTAGCTTTTCATATAGCTAGAGTTCTAAACTCTGGGACAATGTCGTTATGTTTAAAGGGGTGATAGAATGCAAAACCGATTTTACCCTGTCATAGTTGAATAACGACAGTTCGGTGGGTAAATAGGACATACATAGAAGCTCAAAATCCCACTGACACCCCTTTACTATGAAAATCTCATATTTTGAAACTGCCTCTGAAAACGGGCGAATCCCAACAAAGCTGAGTTGCTTACGCAAGCGTCTCAAAATCCGGAACCTTAAGAGAACAGTCACGCCCCAATATTTACATAGGCTACACAACTGACCTGAGATCAGGTAGTTTTCTGAATCTAGCTAGGTCACGCAGATCTCTGCTATTCCATTACAAAATTCACTTCTGAAACTTTTTTATGCGAGAAATCAACCATATAAAGCTCAAATATGGGCCGCTTTACGAAACGCTCGTCCTACAAAGACGCCTTGCGTTCATAAAAATGCCTTAAAATCAAATCGGACACAACGGTTAGCTTTATAAGACATTGGGGAATGATGTTGTATATGTGGCGTGACGAAATTCAAACTGTAAATATAATTTAGTTATGGCGACAATGTAGCTAGCTAGCTGCGGTATTTCCCCATTGTAATGAATGGGACATATAGCAAGTAGCTGCTGGTCCTACAAAGACGCCTTGCGTTCATAAAAATGCCTTAAAATCAAATCCGACACAACGGTTAGCTTTATAAGACATTGGGGAATGATGTTGTATATGTGGCGTGACGAAATTCAAACTGTAAATATAATTTAGTTATGGCGACAATGTAGCTAGCGCGTGCGCGGTATTTCCCCATTGTAATGAATGGGACATATAGCAAGCAGCTGCTGGTCCTACAAAAACGCCTTTATGCGTTCATAAAAATGCCTTAAAACAAATCGGACACAACGGTTAGCTTTATAAGACATTGGGGAATGATGTTGTATAAGTGGCGTGACGGAAATTCAAACTGTAAATATAATTTAGTTATGGCGAACAATGTAGCTAGCAGGCGGTATTTCCCCATTGTAATGAATGGGACATATGGCAAGCAGCTGTTCGTCCTACAAAGACGCCTTTGCGTTCATAAAAATGCCTTAAAATCACGCGACACAACGGTTAGCTTTATAAGACATTGGGGAATGTGTTGTATAAGTGGCATCGAAATTCAAACTGTAAATATAATTTAGTTATGGGGAAAGTGTAGCTAGCTAGCTGCGGTATTTCCCCATTGTAATGAATGGGACATATAGCAAGCAGCTGCTTGTCCTACAAAGACGCCTCCCGTTCATAAAAATGCCTTAAAATAAAATCGGACACATCTGTTAGCTTTATAAGACATTGGGACATTCAAAACCGGTAAATGTATTATTTATAGATATAGTTATCGGGCGCAGCTGGGCGCGGACCCCGGGCGTGCAGTATCCACAAAGGGTGACTTTGCCCTGGGTATGGAGCCCAGCAGGCTGTCGTTTCTCGTCAGACTGTGTGGAGCTCCTAAAGTCCGCGACGCTCTTACCAAAATTTGCAATTAGCCATCAATTTTTGTAAAACGGCCCATATTTGAGCTTTATATAGTTGATTTCCGCTTAAAAAGTCTCAGAAGTGAATTTGGTAATGAAACATTGCAGTGTCTGGAATATGAGATTCTGTCGCTTCTCTAATGTATGTGTATTGGGGATTCGCTCAACCAATCAGCGGCGTACCTCTAATGTCTGCGTATGGCAAGTCGCTCAACCAATCACCGCGCAGCTCATCTAAATATTCATGACCATACCATATTTGGAAGAAAAGCTCTTGTTACAAATAGGGCCAAAACACAGGGATGCATAAGGGCCAATAAAATATCAACCAGGCCATTTTCAGCCCAACCAATGTTACATACCCCATTAGGAGACCATAAGGAACAGTGTGAAATACCCTATATAATCATTCTATCACCCCTTTAAATACCTGCCATGCTGATTCCAAACAGACAGCTTTGGCAAGGCAGTTTGGGCTTCAGATAGTTTTTACACCGTGGCCATCGTTAATGACAAATCATGTTCCGCTATGAACGTGCACACACATATTGTTTGTATCACGGTCAGTCAGTGAAGGCGCAGTCGCATTGGTAGCAGTAGCTGTCGTTGCCGGTAACTTACTTTTATGACAGAATGCACGGACCAAAGCTTTGTGACTAGCATCTAATGACTAGCAAGCACTTTCTTACCGCTGCTGCCGTACAGTATCTTCCTTGAACATGCGCTGCAGAAGCAAGCACCCGGCTCCCTCAGTTTGAGACACCAAGTGCTAATAACGGCTTCCCGTCTCCACCCTTTTCCTCTTGTCCTCTATTCATGCCCAGCGCCATTTGTTTTTAACTACTTTCTCAACTAAAGCTGTATCTACATGCTCCCAAGTTTGATAAACTTTGCCTCCATTTTTTTTTTTGCAGCGTTACCACGGAGACCACACCGGCACCGCACTCTCACATTTCGGCAAAGACCCGCCCTACTTTGCAACTGATTGGCTAGAACTAGTTTCATTGGTAGGTGGAAGTTCGATAATTGGTTAAATCCAGCGCATCAAAACAAATCCCATGTGGACTTTTTAATGTATTTATTTTTCTAAAATAGTCAAACACCAGAAATCGGGCACTAGGCCCGAGTACTTAAGCCCTGCGTTAGTTAGAGCTGCGTTCCTCTCATATGATTGGTAGGTGAAATCAATTGACTCAAAAATAATAAACCGCATGTAAGTTCCCAAATTTTTTTTTCCTCACGGCCGCACGCCGGAGATCCGGCACGGTGCCTGAATACTTTAAGCCCTGAATAAAACGTTCTCCTGCAAGGGGAGTCAGAGGCAGAGGGGCCGTCACAGCAGCATTAGCTAACATTAGCTTCTTGTCTCATCTGGGGTCTGATAAACTCTGATAAATTCATCAAAGTCAGCGTGCCCAAGACTATTTTCCAATAAACTATAGCTGTCAAATTTCAAGGGACCCGCGTGAGTGCGGATTTCATGTCGCGGCTTTCGTCGCTGTTTATCACTTATTGAGTGAAGTAGTACTCGCCCTGTTGTTTATTTGGTCGCCATGACTTTGCGAGTGATGACATTGTGTCACTGTTCCAGTTGCTCTGCTCACCCTAGGGGGAGAGAGAGCGAATGACAGTTCGCTTGAGTTCAGTAGAGGAGACGGCTCTACGACTTTATCACTTTTCATAAACAGCCGAAGGAATGGTGGTGCGTGGTGTACATAGCGGAAACCCTGTTGTGCGTCTGCCCTATTTCTGATACCGTGGCGCTGGAAATTTTACCGTGGAGCACCGTCACTATGCTATCAACATAGAGGAAACACTGCTGCCTGGAGTTTACCTTGTTTTTGGAATGTCTCCAGAAGTGATTTGCTCCTTTTGTCTTTCTGCCCCCTTGCTAAAAAATCCTTGTGCTCTTTCGTGTGGTGCTTTTTTTAAATGTTTGAATGTTTGACAGGTCAGTCATGCACACAGATAACTTGTAGCAACTTGACTTGACTTGATTGACCACCTCTTCATCCAATTGGGCTCATTCTAAGCCTTGCAGCGGTATATGGTGGTTAAGCTCAGCGATAGTCGAGTTATTAGCAATTTTAAACACCCAAACAAACTCATATGCTACAAGTGGAAAATACTGCTTCATATAGTTGTTTTGGGACATGCATTTCTATTCCTCATTTTGTGATTGCTAGTACTTGTCATTAGCTGGAAGAGATTATCTTTTTAAAACAAAAAGCACATTTTGGAGAGGTTTTGCACACAAAAGGATGCCTAGGTTAACTGATTACTAATTGCCCTGTATAACACTAGTGCTTTTACACATCAACTTGAAATTTGGTACACTTATAGACAAGCTGTGTGGTTACCAGCTTGTAAACTTTCTAATAGTTTTATGATTCCCATTTTAGACGTTTCACTGTAAAACAAATACAGTTACGATTTTATTATATTTTATTAAAACGTCCCATATTTCAATGGAGATAAGTAGGTTACGAAAGTTATGCTTCAACAGGTAATGGTACAAGATGTAACAGTATGAAAATTTAACCTCACGGTTATAGTGACCAAAATTATCACAGTTTTCGGTATATTTTAAAAGTGTGTTCAATATGTTCAGAAAGCACTGATAGGCCTACACAAGCTGAAATAGTTTCAAAAAGAGTAACATTATGTGTTTATTATATTACAAAAATATAGGCAATAGGCTTGTAAAAACTACTGAAACACTGTCCCGCTGTAGGATGTCCAGTAAGAACTTGAACCAGAGATGTCTGACTTTGAGATCCAGGAAGATTTATTTACAACTCCAACATGAAGTTAACTATGAAGTTGTATTTTACGTTACATGTGAAGTTGGCAGTGGTTCTGAAATATAAACAAATAATAATGCACATTAATAAGCATCTGACTTACTTTAAACATTATTTACCAAAACTAAATGTTATAACCACCAGCATATAACAAGAAACAATACTAAGAATTACATTAATTTATCTGTAATAATTAACATAAATGTAACATATTGCTCAGTAACACAGACTGAGAATAAGCCACATCTACCATGTATCCATAACGGAGCAAACCGTGTTAATACACCTTTAAGCAGCCCAGTCTCATGCCAGGTCGTTATATAGTCACGTTATTGTAATCTATTAAGTCGTGGACAGGTTACGTAAATGCCGTTTTTTTCGTGTGGCGATTACGAAATTGAAAGCAATGCATTTTAATGGGAAGCATATTTCGTGATTCCATAACGAAAGAAACACAGCAAAAGCATTTCCCCGATCGCGAGTGGCGGCCCGTGCCGTTGTTTTGGCCGGCGTGTGTCGCCGCATTTCCCCGATCGCGAGTGGCGGCCCGTGCCGTTGTTTTGGCCGGCGTGTGGCGCCTCATTTCCCCGTAGTCGCGTCCCCCAGAGCAGGTTCGAAAAGCGTGACCTGTACACGTTCAAAAGTCGTTGCATATACACGAAAAAAACGTAAAAATCGTAACCTGTACACGAAATTATGAATCAAAATAACGTGACTATTACACGACCTGGCGTGAGACCGGGTTGCCTTTAAGAGCTAAGCGCATGGCTCCACAGCTCTAGTCTGTTTACTGGCGATTGCACCTTGCTAGCAAATTGCCCTGTCTGTCTATCTATCTATCTATCTATCTATCTATCTATCTATCTATCTATCTATTCATCTATCTATCTATCTAGCTAGCTATATATCTAGCTATATATCTAGCTATATATCTATCTATCAGCTATATATCTAGCTATATATCTATCTATCAGCTATGCAATAAGAAACACAGCAAAAGCAATATTATCAATGCGATAATAAATCTCTCTCTCTCTCCAAATAAATGTCACGTCCTAACGCGGGCAAAACTTAAACCACATCGTAGCAGAACACTTATTGAAATATGAATAAACGAAGCTATATTGTTTACACAGTTAACGAGGCAGTAAAACCCATGACAGTTCAGCAAGCTACAGAATAGTTTTAACTTACATTCTGGGGTACACACATGACTTCAACAAGTCCGAAAACGGGTAAGGAATGATAAAGAAAAAAGTAAGTTTACAGCTGCAGTTCTGTCCCGTTCTCCTGTCTGCACGCGAGTGATTGGCAGGAGATCAAAGCGACAACTCTCGTCACTGATTGGTCAATCATCTCAGGAGAGAGAGCAAGTGTTACTATGGCCTTTTTTACAAGGCTGATAAATGTCCTGAGCGCTGTCGTCTCCTCGTCACGCCATGGTTCCAACTTCAAGAAACACATGTTGTAGGCTACGCAGTGCGCCCACGCGGCAAGTTCAGGAGATTCCGATGAAGCTGGGAACACGCGGCTTCCACACCGTGGTAATCCACCGTGATAATAATGATATTTTAAATGAAAACGGTAATTGTTATCATCAACATTTTTACCGTTACACCGGTAATCGTTACATCCCTAGGTACAAGTGCCTTCTTCTTTATAATTAGGCTAACCTTTTTTTCATTGTTTTGTGTCACAAGTCTTTAAAAAGGTATAACCCAGAAGCTCTTACTGGGAGTCTTAAGGTTCAGAAATTACTGGAATGAGATATTAATGTTCAAAGGTGGTTCCCAAAGCAACATGGTTTTAATTGAAGCAACATGATTATAATTTCACCCCTGTATTGCAGATCCAGTGAGAATACTAATTTACAGCTGAGGGAGAAAGGCAGAAAGTGAATGTGAATGTAATTGAGCAAGAGAGTAGGGGGGGATTCTACCAGGCCAATCTCATTTCTGATTCGCTCAATCAACTTTTCCACCAGGCTTCCCACCTCTGCTCTCTTTGTCCAACATGCACACAACACACACGCACGCACGCACAAAATCAAAAAAAAGTACAATAAGTGTAATGGAAACAACCAAAGGCTATGGGCCCTATCTTGCACTCAGCGCAATTGCCTTTGTACACCGACGCATGTATCATTCCTATTTTGCACCCGACGCACAGCGGACTTTTCCCTCCACAGACGCACGTCGGTAAATTAGGGAATGAATTTGCGCTCCCGGGGGCGGTTCAGCGAAAAGAGGAGGCGTGTTCCGGCAAACGTTCCCTAGTGCTATTTTGCAGTTTCAGAAAACAATTCCGCCACTGACCAGGAAAACCCTGGTCTAAAGTCAGTGGCGCTAGTCTAAAGTTATTCGCGTGTTAATCAGATGCTATTTTAGGGGCGCATGCTTGGCCATAATGTAGTGTGTGCACAACGCGCATACACTTTGCTTCTCTTATCTACACATTACATTACAAAGAAAAATATTACTGAAAAAGCACTTCAGGTGTTTGGATAGATCAGGAGGCACTTTACAGTACAGTCCTCAAAAAGTCGCAGCATTCTTTGTGGCTTGTTGTGTTTTCCATGAATCATGGATGTGTTGATGACATAAATGAGGAAATATTAGAGGAATTAAGGAGACGTGATGTTGAACTACGGCGGCATTGGACACTCCGGCGGGATCAATGCGCGATGCGCTCCTGGTGGAGCGGGTGGACGGAGATGGAGTGGGGGGAGGAGGAGGAAGGGGCACAACAGGAGCAGGTGGTGCGTTTGGAGGCCCACGCTCCATGACTGCAGCAATCCTCTCCAGACTTGAGGAGATGCGCCCGAGAGGCCGCAGCAACATCGCCACCCGGCCAAGACGGGCATTTATTACTTTGCCGCATCCCGGACAGCTCCCGCTGGCGTGCGCCAGGCAAATCCGCCATCATAATAGCAATCCGCCATGGAACAAGTGCGCCTGCTCTTAAAGGGAATGTGAGATGACGATCTGATTGGTTTATTGCACGTTACGCCCAAACCACACCTAGCTACTTCAGACCAACCCATTTAAGATTTGCGTCGGGCGCAAGACTAATTTATCCCGCCGGTAAAATAGCAACAGCGCCCGAGATCCGCCCACAAAGCTACTTGCGTTTCACGTTTGATACTTGTGTTTCAGATCGTTAAAATAGGGCCCTATATGTTTTTAGACATTCAGCTCTTATATAATAACACTACAGAGCACACTTCAAGAAAATGTCTCTCCCTGTCAAATTTTGCTGTCCTGGGTGCAAAGTTTCCTATGCCTTATTCACCTTTCAGAAAAGACATGACTCAAAAATAAAAATGGAGCCCCAGCCGAACTCCATTCTGACATTCTAATGAGGACAGTGAATTTGGATGAGTAAGTATCCAATTTCAGAATCACCAGAAATCCACCATCTCACTGATTACAGAGGCATCAGTTTGCTGCCTCACATACTTCATAGCTGCAGGGCAGAGATTAAATGCGAAATTATTGGACATCTGTCATATTATAGAAAGTTGAAATGTCCCTGGGTCTTTTGAGACTGCGGGAAATTAAATTACAATGACATGACAAAATGGAAGCAGGTGAGGCAGTCGTGGATTCTGTCAGTGCTGCAATATCAGAAGTATTAAATCAGATGTTTTACAGCAAAGTCCTCCTCTCTCTTTCTGTTTCTACGTCTCACTCTTTCTGCCTGGCTTTGTCTCACTCAAATACACAATATACTCCTGTACTTTTGTCTCTCTTTCTCTGCCTTGTTAATTCTGTCATAAATCATCCTGTGACAGTGACAGAATTGCTTTTGATTGTGATCTTGCTGCTCCCTTGTTTGATAGCGTTCGTTCCTTGATTTAGCCATTTTCACTGAACATACATCAAGCCTTCCTTCTCAGCAAATGCTGAATAAGGGCTTTTGAATGGACCCTGGTTAAAATTTCTCTTTGATTGGAAAACGAGCTGCATGGGTTTTAACAAATATATATTTCTGTCTCGGTCTTTCTTTTGATTTCCTTCTTCATTTACTCAGGGTTGTTTTGAGTCCGCTTCATTCTGATGTGAAGGAGCTGCATGGATGATCTGCAAGCTGATTAATTACATCTCTAACAGGCTCTACCTCAGGGGGTACTGAAATAGTCTGCTCAGGATGGGCTTGATTTAAGCTCTAGCAGCATTTTACCCATAATGCTGAGAGGAAGGTCAATGCACAGAGGAGGGGAGCAGGAGAACAAGGGAGTTAACACCAGTTGATGGATGCAGGTGGCAATCCAACAACATTTCCTCAAGGATAAGGAGCTTGGCCTTAAAGTAAGAGGAAACAAGTAAATACACATCACCTAATGAGACGGACCCATCAAGTCATCAACTTTGAACTTTGTTGCCAGTAAACCTCTGAAGAAGTGAGATGTATTACCTTTTAAGTGAATACATGTAGTGGCCAGAGTGGTGCCCAGGGAACATATTGGGCCATTGATAAAAGCTTACTTATGTTTTTGTACCACACATAAGTTAGGTGGGTGTCTAGGGGCCCAAGCCCAAAACTTGAGATCTTTGCATCCTATATCCTGAGTGTGTTTAGTTCATGTACAAAAACACTTACATTTAGGATAGGGAAAGACTATGGCATGGTTTAAGGTTTTGAACGATATTCAGAACATTAATATAGCGGTTAACACATTTTTGCTATATCGAGATATAGTGGAGTAATGGCATCCTGAGCAGAGGATGAAGACACACTCCCTCTATGTGTGATGTAATCTGAGCTTCTCTGTTCTTTGTTCTGATAGCCGGTCCGGTCCGCCGAGTGTGAGTGCCTTGTGCTTCGGTATCTGACGTTGAGGGCCGTGACAAAGCGTTGCTATTTGACGTGTTGCGGGACGGTCTGTGAGAGCCGCGTGGAGGCAATCCCAGATAAACTTTTTTTTCTGAATATCGAGTACAGCCCCTTTAAGGTTAGAGAAAGATGGTGAATTTGGTCATATTTGGAAAAAATAAGCACACATGACCACGAGAAAGTTCAATTATAGTTAGTGGATGTTGTAGGACAACAAATGAAATAAGTTGTCACGATTGCCAGCTCAGCCTTGACACACAGTACATTACGTCTTTGTTAAAATCTTATTAAAAGACAGCAAAAGCCACAAATTAACCAAAGTTTTGCCGACCTTAGTCTGTGACAACATTTCAATCAGGAGAGACTTTGTTGCAGATATGCAAACATTTATTTGTAAGTTACAAGTGCAAAGTAAGAAGGTACATAAACTTTGGAGATTAGACTCTATCGTAACAAAGGTATATATATATTTTTTTGAGGTTTAGAAAACCCTAAACATATCCCCCGATGGAGTCTAGTCACTGGTGGTGGCAACTAAAAACCCGAAGCCCAGACGAAAAGCCAACAGGGAGCCGCCAGCTGGAAGAAGACCGAGAACACCATGGTCAAAGATGCCTGGAGGTGGAAGGGGAGGAGGCGGGTCGCACTCTCGTCTGAAAAGACAACTGACGGAAGCAGGAGAGAGAACAGATTTAAAACATGCTGTGATTGGCTTGAAGATATGTGCCCGATTCCGATTGGTTTACATGAACCTAATTCCCTCAAACCAACTTATCAGTTTATGAGAAGAGTGTTAACGTTAATGAAGTCTCCCTGACAGAATTTACGCTGAGCTACATTAGTAGTTTTATGTGACTCATTTTAGTTCCCTTTCACAACGTTTACATTGCACCCGTTATGTTAAAGAAATCGATCACATGATTACCGCCACGCATATAATGTTGTTTATGTATGAGGATGTGGTAAACAGGAGGTACAAATTCAAAGGAAACTTTTAGGGGCTTTGACAAAAAATCAAGAGTCTGTCTTATGTGTATTTGTGCGATTTAAGAGAATGAAATTGAAACCACAATTCTGGTTCTAGTATGACATCATCCATTTGCAAGAAGACTGTGAGTCTGTTTCTAATCTGTTTCTTTTCTTTTGCATTAAGCAGAGCGGTGGAATGGAGGACCCTTCAAACTAAGATCACAAGGGCTCATTGTGTAATCCACCTTGATAAGAAATGATTTATTTGAATGCATATGTAACCTACAAATTTCAAAACGCCTATGGACACATAAGATAGCCAAGTTTACACCTGCTAAAGGGAACCAGTGCACAGATAATTCATCATTATTTTGACACACAAAGAAGAAATAGAGTGGGGAGAGGGAAAGTTGATGAAACTGAACTAGTTATTCCTAATTTATTTTTTCCTTGTAAGAACAAATGCCAATTTTTTTTATTTTAAGCATTTTATCTCTGCTTTGCAAAATGCCAATTATATGTATTGTGTAGCCACATTGTTATTTAAATATAATATAATAAAGACTATATATATATACTTTGTTTTTGAAAAGCACAAAGATCATTTTAATTTCTTAGCTCACACATTCTCTTATGAGTTCAGAAACCAATCATTCTCCTACTTTACCTGCCCCAGGGATCTGCTCCATCAGCCACCCTCAGCTTTTCCCATCACACCTCTCAGTATGTTTAACAGCAATCAGGCAAAATTAGTTCTTGAAAATTACAAGTATGATTGCAGAATGAAGCAGCAACCCCTGCATCGACTTGTACCAATTTGTAATAGATTTCCAGCAGATTCTTTAAAATTCAGGCACTTTAGTGATGCACCTGAAAGGAACACGGCAACTTATTGGGACTTTAGCTTATTCACCGTATCCCCCAGAGTTAGATAAGTCCATACAGACCCTTCTCATCGGTTCTAGCTCTGATCGACAACGCTAGCTTAGCTTAGCAGATATCTTCAGTAATCGCGCTCCATCTAGCCTACTGCTCCCAATAAGTGACAAAATAACGCCAACATTATCCTGTTTACATGTTGTGATTTGTATAGTCACAGCGTGTACAAATAACAAGGTCACATGAGACACAGCTATCTTCTAACCGTATACATAATGGGAACTATTCTCAGAAGACGAAGCACGGTTACTTGAGTGATTTGCTCGCAGCACCTGAGAAGCTCCGTGGCGAGGAGCAGAGCGTAACAACGGTGCTTTTCTGGTGTTGCGGTTATCACTCTGCCCAAGTAGCAGTGCTTTGCCTTCTGAGAATATAGTTACCAGTATGTATACGGTTAGAAGATGGCTGTGTTTCATGTGACCTTATTTGTACACTCTAAATAGGATAATGTTGGCGTTATTTTGTCACTTATTGGGAGCAGTAGGTTAGATGGAGCCGGTTACCTCCAGGATCTGTGCTAAGCTAGGCTAGCGGTGGGTGCGTCAGACAGAGTTACGACACGCACGGAGATGAGAAGGGTCTGTATGGACTTATTTAACTCTGGGGGATACGGGGAATAAGCTAAAGTCCCAATAAGTCGGCATGTTCCTTTTAACCTGCCTATCTTAGTTATGCTATTATAATTCTAGACTGCCGGGGAAGTTCCTTCCTTCCTATGACACACTGAGCTGCTCTCTCATCTCTGTTTTCATTTGTTTCCTTTTGTGTGCATCCTTGTCCCAGAAATGCTTGTTACTTACCTAGCTCTGGGGAGTTCACTCCCCGGAGTCCTTATGTTTCTTCTTCTCCCTGCAATGTCTGGCTGCGTCCTGCCGCGTCCACTGCGTCACCCATGCTCTGCTGTCCCACATCCCGTAACGCCCTGCTCTGCCCGGCTATGACTACAACTACAACAACGACTACCATTGTAGTCACTGTTCCATTATCTTTATTATGACTATTATTGCCACTGTTCATCACACCCCCAACCGGCCCCGCCAGACACCGCCTACCAAGAGTCTGGGTCTGCCGAGGTTTCTTCCTAAAAGGGAGTTTTTCCTCGCCACTGGCGCAATAGCCACTGCTAATGCTTGCTCTTGAGGGAATTACTGTAATTGTTGGGGCTTTGGAAATTATAGAGTGTGGTCTAGACCTACTCTATCTGTAAAGTGTCTTGAGATAACTCTTGTTATGATTTGATACTATAAATAAAATTGAATTGAATTGAATTGAAACAGTTAAAAACATGTCCAAGGTTTTGGGAGGATTTAATGCCATTATTTATGTCTTACTATATAAGGCTTGATAAGAGAGAAAAAATAAATAATTAATAATATAAGAAACTGCAGCACTCCAAAATACATGACTTATTTGCAGAAATGTCGTCTCTAAATGAAAAATAAGAGCTTGTATTACCTGCTGATTGCATCAAGTGCCAGTGTTCTTTTACCCTATTAAATCCTTTCAGAGGTTTAATAGGAAATTCATAGGGACATTTGAGTGATTAAAAAAATAAATAATAATAAATTAAGTTTTCTGTTTTGCTGATATGAAAGAGAATGAGTACATGTATCCAGTGTGGCATACCATCCGCTCTTTTGATTCAGGGGATAGACATGGGTGGATGTGTGCCAGTGGAAAACCATAAATATTCTCCAGATGTGAGTTTAGCTAATAGGCCCTCCCTGGAATTCAATTGGCTACTGTAAATTGCTCTCTCATAGAATTCATCATCACAACAATGCCCCAGAAAGAACACAACAGTACATGTGGCACTGCACTTTAATCATCATGCTTACTTTTTGTTTGTGTAAGAAACAACAAAAGCCAAGAGTTGTTATTTCAGCAGAACAAAGATCATTAGTTGGATGATTAACACTTGTGTATATTGGGGTCATGGGAGACAAAGTATCTCTGCAGTGCAATGTCATTAAGATCTTATCGAGGATTAAACCCCTGCCTCCTGCTCACTGTGAGTTCATTCTCACTCGCTGCTGTCACTGCCAATTTAGAGAGAGAGAGAGAGAGAGAGAGAGAGAGAGAGAGAGAGAGAGAGAGAGACTCCATCCATTGTGCAATTAAAAAGGTTGTTAGGATTTTCATGTCGTCCCTATAGACACCTTTACACCATGATCCTGAAAGTGGACACCCTAAAATAAACATAAACAATCAAAGCAACTGCTAAATGTCCCATCGGTCAGTTTGCCTGGTGCATGTTTAAAATTTGAATTTTGAATCTCAAAGGCCTCCAAATCCCCCGGTGTCAAATTATATTCAAAGCCCAGTTTGACTTAAACAGTCCTTTTAAAATAAATAGATGTATTCTACCAAAGAGAGAGAGAGAGAGAGAGAGAGAGAGAGATTAGAGAAACACCAGCTTGTTGTCAGTCGGTTCAGGCAGAGTTTATTTACCTTACAGTGTCTTCTCCATAGGAGCTATAGCTTGAGCTGCGGGAACACCTCAGGGGGGGAAACAGCCAGCCTGCCGCTCCACAAACAAAGGGAGTGAGTGATAAAGCTTCCTGCTGGCTGAATGTAACGCCAGCTGGTATGAGGGGCCCTAGAGCAAGGCAGGCCTCTTTCAAGCCATCTCCGGTGAGCTGATCGGTGAAGTGGTCTTGCAGGGTGAGTCCAGGCAGTGGCTGGAATTTCAGGGATCTGTTGTCTTTGAGTAAAAACCACCCACGTAGGAGTCATGAATCCCTGACAAGATGTTGGAGGGTGGTGAGAGATGAGGCACGATGTTTGATATATCCTGCATAGAGGACAGCTTGAGGAATGTTTTAGGATGAAGCAAGGCCATATGACTGAGTGTGAAAGATAATGGAGAAGCTGTGATCAGGATGCCGTAGTCTATAAAGTTGTAGTTTAGATTCAAGATCAATATACAATTTTTTGTTGATGTTTCAGAAAATCTAGTAGGAGTTGTGGTATTCCTATCAGGGAATGTCAGCCTTTTGAAACATGTGACTCCTCAGGGTTCAAAAGCATTTATTTGTACAGCCTTTTATTAAAGGGGGGGGTCACACAGGAATTCCCAGAGAAAACACAGCAACAGAGACATGGAATGAGGGAAGGAAGAAAAAAAGAAGCAGAGATGTAATAAAGTTCATAACCACAGATCAAAGCAAACAATCACTCAGCACCAACTGGATATAGTGGACAAATGATAAACAGATTATTTTTGTGGCCCCTCTGGTGCACGATAACAAGCAACTAGTGGGACTAGGGGGAGCTTACACACCTAACCTGTTTGGTTCAGTTCAATCAAACTGTGTTGCATTTGTCCTTTTAGTTTGGTGCCTCATCGCCTCAAAAGAAGTATTGGTCTGGTTCCAAGCAGACTCTGGTGCGGTGTTGTGAAACCACCGTGATAGTTCAGAATACTTTAAGCTTACAGCTCTCTGTTTGTTAGTTAAAAGTCGGTGTGAACACAAACCAGACCAGAACTAAAAGGCAATAATGGATTATTGTTTTCCCCTTAGTCCGGATCAAATCAACTGAACCACAGGTGTGAAAGCGACTTCAGGGCGTTTGTTTGGAATTTGAAGTCATTGGAGCAGACAGCCAACCAGCGGCGGAGTGGGACCAAAAAATCTACCGGGAAATTTCGTGGGGGGATGTTTGGATGGTGCAAAATGATCACTTTTTTTCCTTTTGAGTCTGACCATCTCAGCGCCACCTTTCCCTTTTCTTTTTTGGCTTTCCATCAGTAGACTCACACACTGTCTGTTAACTGTTTACCGATAGACTTCCAAACGTGACGAAGAAAAAAAGAGGTGTTCGATGGCCTGGTCATAGGCCGACCAGGGCTATGCCATTTGGGGAGGGGCCACTCACTAATCCCCCCCCCCCCCCATATTTCTGAAAATCCTAGACAGGGTTGTGACCGCAGGCTGCTGCGGCCCGCCGTACGGGTTGAGCAGAGGCTACACAGTTTGACCAGCAGGCAGCGGCCGCACACCAGGCCGCTGGATGGTGTTGCTAAGAACTTGCAATGTATAACTATTATCAGACTGGCCCTCGCGTCCTCGAAACACTACCGGCCCACCGGGAAAAGTCCCGACCCTCCCGATTTCCACTCCACCACTGCAGGTAACCTTTTTATTGGACAGTTTTGGGGACTGCCATCCTGCATGATCAGCATGGACCCACGTGGGGAAACTAGTGACTGACTGGTCTGGTTGTCTATTCGACGTCAGAATTTGATTGGCAGCTTTAAAACCAGCCAAAACGAACCACACTAAATGGGCTAATTACCTGAACCAAACAGGACAGGTGTAAACGCACTGTTAGAGACAAGAAAACCGTTTTAAGCACTGGTTGTAAACTGAGCATATAGCATGTACAGTATATTGTTTTAAACAATACAGGTTGGACTCAGTGTTTATTGTCCCACCAGAAACAAAAAAAAGAAAACACCGGACTCCACTGTGTGTTTATGACTTTCTTTATTAAATTCTTTTAAACGTATGAGTTTTGCACTTACCATTACCAGCATATTAACACTTAACAGGGTATAAAGCTGTGGAACTACAAAAGCTCATGTTCCCTTTGAAGTTTCTTTCTTGCTTCTTTGTTTTAATATCCACTTTAATTTTGCCTATTCATTGGGATGTGAAATGTTGCACTGCAGCAACAAATAAGTTGATAAACACAACAACAGAAGAATAGGAGCACCAGTATATACAGAAATAGGTTAGATACATTTGCATGCAAGGCAATTATTTACATAAGTGATGGTTTTAAACTTTTTAAGTAAGTTTTCTTACATTATATGTATGTACTCCTGCATTTGTGCACAGAATTTATCTTTATTAATTTAACTATTAGGGTACTGTAGGAACATTTGTCCGGCAATATTGATGCTGGGAAATTCATATGTTTGTTAATTTATTGTTCAAGTATTGTTTGTTTGTTGTTCAAGGTGATAGTTAACATTGGATCAATTTAATACCATAACATGGAAAAACATGTTTAAGCATTTGACCATTTATATGTTGCATATTTAAAAATGATCATGCAATATGATTAAGATGTCAATATTTCTATTATCTTATTTTAAAAAAAATTTTAAAGGAAGAAAATCTACTGTATTTTCTGTCACAATAGATTACCTTTTCAAAGAGTGAGTGCAAAGTGAAAGGCGTACATGTTAGTCTGCAGCTTTTTTTTCTGAGATAAGATTGAATAATTCACAAACTGAAACAAAGTGATTTTTTTTTGTAAAGGTTATGCTTGTAGAGAACAGATTGTACACGAATGCCGCAGAGGAGCAGAATTTAAATGAACACAAGAAGAACAACATTGCTGGATTTAAAGTTCCTCTGCATGGCTGTCAGAGTCATTTTTTAGCTCTGTGTCTCAGTGTCACTTTATTTACATCCATAAATCTGACAGGGATTTATCTATAAAACCTCTTTACAAAAGGACATCGCATAATAGGCTGAATATCTTCAGGCTTATAAATTATTATGCAAACTGAATTATCCTCTAGGCAAATTTTCCTAACAGCAACCCTTCAAAGGCTAATTTACTGTGCCTACGTGGTTCTTTCACCTGAAAAAAAAAATCATTTGGAAGCAACATGGCGACTGAAAATTATTTTCTAATGTACAAACAACAAGACAAAGGATGGCCAAAAATAGAAACATCTATCTGTCTCTTCTGCAAGCAGGCCCATATTGCCAGAAATCTCCCCACAGTCTGTCTCATCCCTCTCACTCCCTTGGGGTGACCCAGGAACAATTTGTCAAGCAATTTTTTCACGTCATAGTCTCCAAGAGCTATAATTTGCCCCGACAGGCGTGCAGCGCTGTATATCCACATGTTGAGATTTGCTGTTGGGCCAGTTCAGAGCTGAAATGCTTGTTCATGCAGTACACTGGGTATTGGGCCTGGAGAAATTGGCCGGTAAATTCTACCCAAAGCTCCAGCAACAGACTGACGGGGCTCGTTCAGCGTACGAACAGCTGTGACAGCAGCTCACAGCTGATATCTTCGGGAAGCTTACGAAATAATTCTGTATCTGTTATCATGGGCTAACCTGTCGGAATCTTAGAAGCCACTAAAGCAAATTTACTACAAATGGTACTTTACCATTTGTTCAATATCAGATAATCTTTTTCACTTTACCTGTCATATTTAATTAATTTCTGAAAGTTTCCACATGGCTCTTATTTTCCTACTTTTTTGCCATCATCACGATCAATATTGTCATTCTTTAGTTAGGCAGTTTAACCTACAGCACTGTACTGCATGCTGCTTTTCAGAGCCAACATCAGCTCCCAACAGCTGACCAGAGGTGTAAAACAATAGTTGATGTGCCGTACAGGTATTATGGGGCGCTTGCATGATATTGGCGTATTTCCATTTAGTGAGACATTATTTTCCACCACATTTTACAGTTTACAGTTTTGACTTTTGTCTGATGCATGTAGGCTAGTTGTTCATTGCTTTACACATATATATTTTACAATCAAACTTAGAATAGGGTCCTAAAATCTGATGCATTATGCTGACTGTATACTAAATAGAATATGAAGTTGTACATGTAGTACATGTTGTGCCTGCGGGGCCACCTAACAGATTGACATACTTCTTACATAATAATACATTATTGATTTAAGACTGAAATAATAAATTCTTCAGAATGACTTATTTTTTTACTCTTCAATACATTATACAGTTATTATGCAAGTAAAAAAGATTTTTTTAAAACTAAACAAAAAGTTTTTTTTTTTTTTTTACATCTTTTAGGTTTCCGTGAATCTGCCCACTGGCAAAACCAGTTCTTGTCATATTCTTATTTATATATATATATATATATATATATATATATATATATATATATATATATATAAAAAAAAAAAAAAAAATATACATACAACATATATATATATATATACAACTTATTTCAGGGAAGCAGGACATAAAGGATTTGTTTTTTCGTCTCATTTGCAGGTTTACCATCAAACATCACAGTAGGTAAATGGCTTATAAAACTTTCACCAATCCACCAATGGATGGTAAACTGTCGGAGGATTTCAATATTTCAAAACATTGTTTCATCACCTACATCATATTGTATAATGTCAACTGCAGAGCATCACCCACAGTAATAATAACAACACCTTAGAGAAAAATAAGTTAGACGATTATGAAGACAATCATACCAATTGCAAATTTGATAAATAAAGCCTAGAGGGAAAATAACATATTCCTTTTTTAAGTGATACATACACACTGTAAAAATTATCAGGGTGGCACTACTATTTTAAGTTCCTCATCCTCCACATGTGGTACAATCCAACTTTGCGCATTGCCTAATTGTTGTGTTTCTCCCACGTTCGATTATAGAATATGTGTAGCTTTGTTTTTAATTAATTTGGTTTGAAAATAAGATATTTGCTTTTAAACTATTATCAATACTACATTGTCCATAAAGGAAATTACTTCCTCTTGTAAGAAAATGCAGAAAATACTCAGTTGTATGCTATTTCAACTCACGGGGGTAAGTTAGAGAAGATGTTTAATTAATAATAATTTATTGTTAGAACTTGATACTGTAAGTTAAAACAACCATCTATCTTACATTGTATATTCAAGGAAACTTGCTTCTTTTTGTTAAACAAACATACAATTTTACATTTAATTTCAACTAACTGTATTCATACCAATTGTCTTTTCAAGTTAGGTGTACTCATGTTTTTAAGGCAGCAATTGAACTTATACTTTCAACTTAAGCAGACTAATGTTTTTACTAAAAGATCACACACTGTAATAAATTTCATGGTAGTTTAACTTGGAAATGAAAGTTCACCTTCAGCCTTGAAAATCGAAGTTCACTCAACTTGAAGACTGCTTTTGTTTCAACTTAGAAATTAAAGTTAATGAGGGTGATGTAACTACAGTGTTCTAGTTTTGTTAAAGTTGTTATTTTAGTTGATTTAACTTTTAATTACTTAGTTTAACTTCATACTTTAAGTTAAAACAAATAAATTACTTTCTTTAATAATGCAAGAAACCTTCCTTGCCTAGTATAACAGACATACTTTTCTGCTTTATTACAACTCACGGTTTAAAGTTATAATAACATAACCACATTTATAGTGGAGATAGTGTGGGTGCTTGGGTACAGCCGCCCCAGAGCCCCATGCAAAATAGGGGCCCCTCTAAAGCCTCTGATCTTGCATCACTTGGGCTAGTGAAGTGTCACACCGCAGATTAATAGCTGAAGGAAGCCTATTACTGCTCTAAGTCTAATGCTGCAATACTCCAGCTCTTCTTATCAAACATAACAGTCACTTAACTCATGGTTACAAATGTAAACCAGCACAACAATGACAATTACCAGGCCCAAACAAAAAAAAAAAAACCACTTTAAAAAAACAAAATTCAAACAAAATGCCAAACAAATAATGCAAACTTTTCAGCAAATTTTAACACAACTCTATTTACCGCCTTGCATCATGGGAATTGACCAGCCAATGAACCAATTGCACCTGACTGCAGTATGTAGATTGGGGTTTGGGCTAAATGTGTGCGGAGCTGTTTGACTTTTGAAAAGTACTTTTCAAGTACATTTCAATATGAGAAGAGTGAAATGCCAAATTCACAATTCACAAGCCTTTGACAGGTAATCCCTCCTCCCACTAGTGCTTTGTTGTTTGCCACAACACTTGTTATATTTTAGTAGAAATTTGCATAGGCTACATCACTTATCTGCGGTGTATAATCAATTTATTCTGTCCATGCTTTAACTATGCTGTGAAGACAGGTTATTTTAAAATCGAAAGGCAACCATTTTTTGTTGCAACACACACACTTTTTTTTTCAACTGATAACTTACATACCCAAGTTCAATCAACACATACATATCTGATAAAAAATGTAAATAGTGGACCCAATGAATAAATGAAAGTTTAACTTTCAAAAACTCATAAAGTTGAGTTCAAAATCCAAAACTTGTATAAGCGTGTTCAGTTAAAAATAAGAAATAAGTGGACATAACTAAATGGGTCTGTACTTTTTTACAGTGCACAGAAATCCGCAGAAATTATGCAAAGTCAGCACTCTATTTTATTCCTCATCCTCACATTACAATCCTTTGTTCATTGCGCCTAATTCTTGTCTTTTCTCCCATTCTTTATGAATCAAAATGTGTGGCTTTGTTTTTAATTAATTTGGTTAGAAAATAAGATTTTGCTGGTAAACTGTTCTGCAAAACATAGTAGATAAAGATTCTGTAAGAAGATGCAGTAAAGATTCTCAGCCCTGAGGGAAGTGGCATCAATCAACAGCCCTGCTCTCAATATCTTGTCATTTTTATACTATGGGTCATCAGAACTCGTATAGTCCCTTTTGAACTTCAAACTAGAATTAGACTAAAAGTGAATCTTGAGGGATAATGATAATAATGTCGTTTAATTGCTAATTGAAGGTACATTCAGTTCAGAACAGTTTGCTCATTCCAACTGAAGTTTGTTTTCTTTGCAGATTTCTGTGCTGCCGACATCTCATTTCTCTTCTGTGTTTTTGGAACAGAACAACAAGCCTCATGTTCTAGATGCTGTTGAAGCTGTATGTCCCCTGAGGTTTTTCTGTAATTCAGCATTGTGCTCCAACCAATGCAACTTCACAAACTTCACCACAATGATTCCCCTTTGTATTCTTTACAATATAGTTTTGCTAGTGGAGAAAAAAAATCAGTAAATTCTGACACTGAATGTGAATATGTCTATCTTTGGGCCTTTTCAGACCAAATTTGTCACGGTCAGGCACAGGGGAGAAAGCTGCTAACGTTACATTAGGAAAAACACAACAATGAATGATTGTGTGACGGTGCAAAACTTACTTTTTGGTGGAATGCACTTAACGTGAATATTCTTTGCTTTAGTGTGAAAGGTTTGATTGCTAAAAAATGTCAACAAATACTTTGTTTCGTTTTTTCATGTCGTCCTCGGTGTGAAAAGGCCTTATAGTGGCTCATAGTACTCTATGTAATATCATATCATGCACCATGGGTGTTATGATACACAAACATTTAAATGACTAGTGTGTTTAAAGCAGCTATCAAAAGGGCATACATAGGGACAAATTCTTTCTATCTCCTTATATAAATATACATGTATTTGTTTGTTTAATGGAAGTAAAAGAAAGTGCCAAAGGCTGATACCTGAATGTTAAACAGAACTGTGTTCTGCGAGCTCCTTTATGGCTTATGAGCTTTGCTTTATCAGTAGATTGGAGCACCTGGAGCGTCAGAATTATAATGCAGCTGGGAGTGTGTGGGGAGAGGAGGCATCCGATAGACCTGTCGGGTTTAGCATGCACGTAGAGTACATGCATACACAATCACACACGTGTGTACACAGACATACATGGAAGTACAAACAGATGTTTACTTTTATTTAGTTTAAAACAAAGAAAAGAAAACTGGATTTTAACCACTTCCTAGTCTTGCTTTGCCAGACCTTACTCCACAGTGCTGCGGAGGAGGGTCTGGCTAGTCCACACAGCATTCTGGGATGGGAGAAAAATGTGCTGTGGTTTATTGGCATTTCTTTAAACCAATGACAAACTTCATGGGTGGCGCTAAGCACTGGGAAAAGTACGGTGCCACTGCAAAATAGCTTCTGAAAGGAAATTGATTTTGGGGCGCATGTGTACGTTTAAAAGTTGTTTTAGTTGTGCGAGAGAAAACTCAGATTGGACAGATAGTTTAGCTAGCTGTCTGGATTTACCCTGCAGAGATCTGAGGAGCAGTTAACCATAGTCCTCAGAAATCCACCGGAGTTTAAAATGCCAACACAAACAAAACGGAAGGTACCGGGCATCAGGCTGAAAAGGAGCAATCCCAGAAGTGGAACGTCATGGATATAGACTAACTCACCACTAACTAACCACTTCCTAGTACTGTATTGTTCAGTCAACACAGTTATTGGATTTCTGGTATGCTGTCGCAGGTAAGCACTTTATCCAAACATTATGCTCTAACGGACTAAAAGCCACAGGAGGGCTCTACCACTCAGCATGGCAGTGGATGTCAGATACATGGCACACGTCCACAACATTCAGTGTATTTGACGTGTACAAAGTTGAAAGCCTGACTCTGCTCTTTCCCCCGCTCCTGCTTAATATTTCAAATGCCGCAATCTCACATTGTTGGACAGAGGGCAGGCCTGCCAGCAGAGTGCAGGACCCTGAGCTGAGACTTGAGAGCAATGACTTGACGCCCCAGAGCTGCCTGCTGCAGCGTGCCCAAGCAGCCCCAAGCAGATCGATCATGGCTTTAGCTACCGCAGTGGCATGGCACTTTTACAAATACCGGTGAAGAGAGATAGATACTTCCCCTATGCTCACTATTTCCATGATGAATTGTTTCCTGGCAGCATTTTTCCCCACATTCTTTATTTTGGCATAAAAAAAATAAATAAATAAAAATCATTACAGTCGAACATGTGTGTGTTTGCACTGAGAAAGATGATGAACAGTGAAACTGTCTAAACAGTAAGTGACAATTCAGATAACCTTTTTTAAGTTTTGTGAAATCTTCCGCAGCCACGGGTTCAGTATTATGCAAGAATGAGACTATGAGACATATAAACAGTATCGGGGAGGGATTGTTTGTTCCACAAACAAAACCTCAATAGGATTTTCTGCTCTAACAAAATGATTGCAATGAGCCCTCAAGTAATCTACTGTAGAGCAGATTCATGTTTACAAACCACAAAGGACTCAAAGAGACTGAGGCAACTTTCTTCTTCATTGAGTCAAATGTAGTAGACAAGTACTGTTTTTTTTGGGGGGGGTTGGACTGAAGTTTCAAAACAAATGTTTAGCTGCTCAGCAACACAGTGGTTAACATTTTTTCCTCACAACAACAAGGTTATGGGTTAGTTCTGATCAGGGCCAAGGGGCCTTTCTGTATGGAGTTGTGTGGATCATTTTCTCCCTCAGTTCAGCAACAGTTTCCTCCAGATCCAGACAGTTCCCACAGTCCAAACGTGAGGATCAGGTGGTGTGGAAACTCTAAACTGCCCAGGGTGTGAATGTGTTTTTCTGTGCAAGCTCTGTGATACACTGTCAACTTGTTGTTTTCTCTGCATTTCAGCCAATGCATACTGTGTGCATGCTTCAGCTATCCTGGTGCATCAACACAAACAAGATGGATGGATGGATGGATGAATAGTGGTCATATGTTGTTGAAAAAATATATAGTTAAGTGTTAGATAGCTCAAACTGCAACAAGAATCTGCTTAGTCACTATAAGTCCCTCCTTAGGTTGTTAAGCAATTGGAAAGTAAAAGAACTAAAGTCAATTGCACTGGGGAAATGAAATGAAATTTACAATGCAGCAAAAAATTTAAGCAAATAAATAATTAAAACATTTTCATGAATTTAAATTTGCGCTTCATTGATTCTAACCTTAAATCTGTTCATTCAGCATATCTCTAGTTTTAAGTTTAGTAATTCAGTATGAGTTTGACAAGTTCATTTTACTGCTGGCACTAATCTCTTTTCACAGTTGCTGCCTGTGCAGGTTATTTCACACGTCTCCATATTGATAAAGTTAGGGTGGCATAGATATGAGTGCTGTAACTATATTTATTCAAAGCTACGGCAATTTGTATAGCGCTTTTCAAAGACTCAAAGTCACTTTACAGGGCAAGGTAGAAAACAAAACAAAACAAAACAAGATTCAGGCACAGATGAAAAGGGAGGGGGGCGTGGGGCTACGGATAGGCAGAGGTGAAGAGACGGGTCTTGAGGCGGGACTGGAAGATGATGAGGGACTCAGAGGTGCGGATCTCTTGGGGGAGGGAGTTCCAGAGCCTGGGAGCTGCTCTGGAGAAGGCTCTGTCCCCAAACCTGTGGAGGTTGGACCTGCGGATGGAGAGGAGACCAGCTGAGGTGGATCTGAGGGACCGTGAGGGTTGGTAGGGGGAGAGGAGGTCAGTGAGGTATGAGGGGGCCATATGGTGGAGGGCTTTGTAGGTGAGGAGCAGGATTTTGTAGGTGATCCTAATATTACAACTGCCACTTCTAGTTATACTAAAAAGCATTTTTTTAAAGTATAGAAATAATTATCCAGGAAGAAGAAGATTTCCCTTCACTAGATATAACTACTTTAACTCATTGCATCAAATAGCTCCTATGAAGAGCTGGAACAAGCTGATGAAGAATATATATATATATATATATATATATATATATATATATATATATATATATATATATATGTGTGTGTGTGTGTATGTGTGTGTTTGTGTGTATATGTGTGTATGTATGTTATACTGTCAGCCAATGCAGAATAATGATTTATTTCCAAGTTTTTAAAGATAGATAAAGGGAAAATGAACGGAAACCGCATATTAACGGTTACATAGTTTTATGTGTTGTATTTGCTTGGAAGGAGAGGTTTTATTTTTTGTAGGTTATAGTAGCTTGACAACAGATGTCAATTGTCTCATTTACATTTTTGTTATATGTAGCGGGTAAGCTATACATCTTAAAATAAACATGGACTGAACAGTTAAAAACTGGTTTACAGTCTGCTGTTACACCCAGCTATCTAAACAAAGATCAATTGATTCCTGTTGGTCCCAGCAGTGATGAGTGTAGTAATGTACTGTACTATAACAACATTGACCCCTGATGCTAGTTTTCATAGCTGAAGGCAACTCCCTGCTGTTCCAAGTCATTCTGCTTTTGATTTAACCACATCATCTAGTAAGTTAGATCGTAGCCCACGCAGCTGAGCATTCCACACCTGCAGCTTTTCAGGTCCAAGGTCAGAAGAGTCTAGTGATGTCAGATCAATATAATATCTGATTTCCCAGGAGGAGGGGTGGAGATAAGTAATTATGGCATTTTTATCTTTTTTTCTTTTTAGATTTAAACCGCAAAACCTTCTGTGTTGAATCATAAATGAAATTAAAGCTGGTATTGTTCCAAATGTAAAGTAAGACAAAATGTTAACTGGAATCAGAATCAGAAAATGATTTATTGGCAAGCAAGTAACACTTACAAGGAATTTGCCTTGGTGGCTGGTGCATACATAAACATATTTAAAGGAAGAAAAAAAAATACAGAAACAAATATGACTGTTTAAACAATAACAGACATTTTTTTGAGTGGTTTAGTGCAAGATGTGCACAAAGGTTGAGTGATGCGCAAAGGATCAGGATATCCAGTAAGCGTGCAGGGCCAGATTGGGACTCATTTTCAGCCCTGGATTTTCATGCCTTAGACCGGCCCACTTTACTTCACGAATGACTATATTAAAAAAATGTAATCAAAACCTTAGTATATAAGTCTGCAATAGCGCCCTGTTCTCTACATCCTTGTCATTCGGTGTATTTTGTAAAATATCACTATTTCCAAGTGTTACAATGTAGATTTATTAGAAAAGTTAACATCTTAACAACCCAATGATGTTGAACAATATCAGAATCTGTTTCTTTGCGAATAAGTAATCACAGATTAAATAAAGAACAAGATACATTGTATTGCACTTTCTAATGACATCTATTTTTTCCTTTGAATATTTCATACAACTTTCATAATGGGTCACAAGTAATATTTTGGCATAAAAAGTGATTATATTGTAGCTAATCTGATCATGTTTGCTTGTTCACACACTGTGATACAACAGCTTACAGTAGATGTGCCATCCACACTGACAGCAGGTATCCCTAATGCACACTACTGGCTCTGCTTCTGACACTAAATCACATTTTATAAATTGTCATAATTCTCAGCACAAATCTCTCCTTTTTACAAAGCTTTCTGATCAAGTCAAGTCAGTGTCATTATGGTAGTGCCGAATCATCTGGCATCATTAATTATCCCAGGGCATTTTTCATATAGAGCAGGTCAACACCACACTCTTATTAATTCTTATAATATTCAGTCAATGAGCAACCCTACCTGCCCAAACTGGAGTTCTGGGCTCATATAGCTGCTGCTTGGTAACCTTACTGGCTCTTCATTGTCACTGTTAGCAGCAAACTGGACTAGTAGGCCTACTAGCTGCTGCTGCGGAGCTACAAGAACAAGTTTGATTCATAAACATAGACGCTGGTTTGCAGTCACTTCTCCTAACTAACTTAGCTTACCCGTCTCAACGCCTTCATTTGGGTTTTGCTAAAAATAGAAAAAGTTCATCCGGCCGCGTCACTTTCTAGAGCTCTCCTTTTTTAAATTGACGCTTTTTCAGTGCCGTTTTGCGCTTTCTACTACCCGTTTAAAACGGCTTCTTTTTGCTCGCGGTGGCATCCTCCAACAAGCACCAGTGACTTGTGTACGCTGACGTATTATTATTATTTTTTTTAGCAAGGTGCTGCAGTCGGAGGACTCCGAACATAAATAGGTCATCATTAACCAGGCTGCACTCTGCGGGTGGGCTGCATGAATGAAGAGAACGGTGGGCTGCAAGAAAAAATAAATACTGTAAATACAAAAAGTGGGCTGCGAGTGCAGGCAGCATAGGGACAGCATCCATAATATTCAACTATGATTTCAACCCAGTGCCATACCTGAACACCGGCCCTCACAACCAAGCAACCAGACCGGCCCACCGGGAATTCTCCCGGTGCTCCCGATTAGCCAATCCAGGCCTGTAAGCGTGCAATGGACAGGTTTTTTGATGATTTAGTATTTTAATTTAATCTGATCTAAAGTGAAGTCTCTAGATTTCAGTCAAACAAGTCTGTAGCAGTGCAATAAAAAATGGTTTTGATACATTTATACAAGTAAAATCAATGTTTTTAATCAGTGAGTGTGAATTCAAATATGTAACAAAAAAAAATGACAGTATGTTTTCCTCTATTCTTAGTATTCAGAGCAGAGCAGAAGACTCCTCTGGCTCGCAAGGGCAGACTCTAAAGTTAAAGCAGCATTTTACAACCAATGCCTCCGAACTACAGCATGTCTCAAACATTCACCAACGGAAAGAGAAACAAAACAACTACACCCTTGGGCAAGAAATCATGCATAAACAAGTGTGTAATAAATAATGCACTATTCATGAATAATTAAACAAAAAACTGAATAGAAGGTGACGGTGAAGCAAAGAGTTTGAAAATAATAAGGAAGTAGGTGAAATATTCTGTCTCAGGTATAGGCCAGCAATCCATTGGCTAAAACCTAAATTAACCTTTATGAGTTCTCAAATGATTCTGAGACTCAGTCAACCAGTGGCATTGTGCTGGTCAGGTATAGTACAAACACACACACACACACACACACACACACACACACACACACACACACATTTTCTCATGTACTCATAAGGAAAATGGCAATTGAAAACAAATCGCCACCATTGCCGGGGCTGAATTCCATTAGAAAATTACGAAATTGACCCTTAATTGAGGAGATAAATCAAATGGTTTTGCCTCTAAGTGAAACACAATAACTAAATGCAATTAGGCACAATGGTAATGAAAACATAAGCCTTAGAAACTTTTATTTAAATGATTAGTCTCACGTCATTCAAATATTGATTGCTGATACTCAAATAAAGATCTAATTTACTTTTTAAATGTTTCCACAATATAAGGCATCAACTTACTTTCTAACTTCAGCTAGTTAATGGATGGGAACTGCACTTAACTCAGGAACTGTAGAGGGTTTAGAAATGAAAAGAGTAAGCTGTGTAAAAACTTGAGAACATTGAGAGTCCCTGGTGGGGTTTGAAGGGGTTTGCTGACCTGTGTTCAAATGCCTCTCTGCTCTACCTTTTCCTCTCTGATTTGTCAGCTCGGGCAGAGTCCATCTTGATGAAACACATTGGTGCAGAAAGAATTAATCTCTTCAGAAAATACTTTGAATGATAATTACAGGTTGTCACCATTCACCCAGTTCATTCAAGTGACTGCTGTAATTGGTCGGAGGGAATCCAACCGTGTAACACGTATTCAGCCTGTGCAGACAGTGTAGCACACTGAAGTTTACTGTCAAGAGGAGATCGAAGCTTTAGCAACTGAGCGGCCTTAGTCAAAATCTGCTGATTAAACCCCTCACATTTGCAAGAAACAAATATTTTCAGTTCCGAAAACCTTCCGGGTTCTGGTTGTAATGCTAGTGTGTGTGAATCAAAATCAGAATTGTATTTCTCAAAATAACCCACTGAAGTACACTGACAAATCAAAAGATCCCTATCGCAATGCAATAAACTTATTAAGTAAAGGTCAATACATTCCTAGAAAAATAAATAAGAGGAGATGGAGAAAGATAACTGGAAACAAAAGGTCCTGGGTTAGATTTGAACCCAGGGCATGCCCCATGGTTGGGTTTTGAGTTAAATCTGCTTGGATCCTGATTGCATAGGATTTACTGTATGCAAACAACGCTGAAAAGTAGTGGAACTGGATTTGTGCCTTAGAGGCGCAGCGTTCTGCTGCTGCCTTGTACCATCCCCGAGATCCTCCAGATGTTCCCTTCAGGTTTTGGTCGTGGATTCTTAATAAAAAAAAAAATTATATATATAAGTTTTATATAATTTTTTTATTAAATAATTTTTTTTTTTTTAACAAGGTTGATTGATTGTGAAAAAAATTTGAGCCTCTTAAGGTTAAGGGTAGGATTGGAAAAGTATCGAAGAAGGTTGGTCTCTGTCAGTTTACCAGGAATGTACGTTGCATGTGTTTGATTGGCCATCCAGCTGATCCAGCATTCACAGAAAAATCTGTGTATTAACAGTTATAGGACTGTATATTTTAACCGAAATTGTCCATAGAACGTGATTCACATTTGTATAATTGTTTTTTACATTTCGAATTGCAGAATTTGTGCTCCGACAACTTTTGTCGGCCACGGAAATTGTTTTTGGGAGATTAAAGTAGTCGCTTTTTCCGACACTTTTGACGTTTCAAAAGTTTTCTAACTAAGCAGCTTTCTATGAGAGCATTTTATACAGGCCTAACTGAAAATGTTCTGTATTTTTGTATTTTAACTTTTTTAATTACGTGGCAAAATCTGGTAAATGAGCTGCCAGAACCTTTTCTGTTACTTTACGGATTTATTTCTTAAAGTGTAGCAATGGGTTGACCAAAAGGTTGAGCCAGGTTCAACATATCCATTGTTATTTCTTTTATTTTATTATTTTTTTTACCTATGCATCGCTAACCGGAGGCATGCCAACACAGTTGCCTCATTGAAATGAATGTGAGTGAATGATTTGTATGTAGCCCCTCAAAAAATGAACTGCCTAAAAGGCTAAGCTCCAGGCAAAGACAATCTTTTTGCTTTAAGATGATCTTTTTTTCTGATTCTTTTAAGGAAAGTCAAGTTATTGGAATCTTAAGCTGCTGTGATGTTTCTGTGTGTATGAGTGTGTGTCAATGCTTGTCAACAGAGTGAAAACTTTTTCCATTACAAGTTTAAGGTGAGCAGCGCTGGAAAAGAAGTTGCATTACCAGAGCACTGCATTAACTGAGACATTGCCATTATAAGCACATCAGTGGAACTATGTCATTTATCTGCCAACACTCCAAAAGCCCAGCGGAGTGAAACACTGTTGCTACCGTTTATATATACCTTGACAACTCCATAACAAAAACAACTGTCAGCAGTGATGATGCTGCAAGCAATTGCGTAGAAAAATAACAAAAACATTTGAAAGCACTGTCGCTCAATGTCAAGTCGTCCTCCTGTCCACTGTGCCTCTGTGTCTAAATGATTTGGTCAAGTAGCTGCTCTGTTTTATATTGCTTCATGAAAGTGTACTCAGCAGGTGCCCCGTGAGTGATAGCTGCTCCGTACTCTCTGTTCCCCTTGTCCTTCAGAACACGGAGCCTCTTAGGCAATCTCTGTCAGAAGATGGTGTGCGTGTGTCTGAGAAATTATAGTTTCTCAGACACATATAGTGGGGACTGATTTTCCATCCGAACTCTGGTACAATCATACGGTGCCTCTGTGGCCTGTAGTGATGGGGCGGCCAATTTCCTCCTCTGGTTATCCCCGTGCTACCGATAAGCTGCAACAGTTGTTGTCGCCCAACTTAAAAAAGGCCACTCTGTAAGGTGATGGATTTTGGGGGGTCTATAGGAAGCTTGATGATGTTGTGTGGCCAAGCCGAGAGAAGAAGTACAAATGTCATAAGTCAATAGTCTTCAGTGTGAAATGCCCCCATCTAGACAGCAGATTATCGACAGAGGGAGTACGCCGTTTAGTGGGTGGTACTGGATGATTGTGAGGTAAAATGGTCAATAATCTATTCATTATAATAAATGGTGCTTTACATAGCTTTTTACTCATGTATGTCATTTATTCACAACACATTTATTTAGTATATTTATACAGGATTTCAAATGATTATTTCTTCATAGCATGTAGCAATAGCACACAACTAAATGATTTATCTACATACAGACTGTCCACAGAGACTTATTGATTCCAGGCAGAAACATTTATCATTGGTATTCATGCCTAAGATATTGATGAAGTTTTCCCTCCACTGCAGAGGTGATTTGCATTTAAAATCTCATTTTCATGAAGGTCAGGATAATTTATTTTTTAGAAAGATAGACACTCTTTACGTATTTGTGTAATGGAATATGAATCACTTCACACCTGAGAAATGAATAGATGCATTGGTGACATTTCCAAGAACTGCTTTGTTGTTATTGCATACTTTGGAATTGATAAATGGCCCAGAGTTTTAATGGAGTAAAAAATAAGCTCAAAAATAACTTGAGCATCATTAACTCTTCTCACTGTTAAATTGTCATATTTGGTTTTCTAAATGATTAATGAGTAAGTGTCACTCAGTTATTTGCTTAGGCCATTGCCACTATGGAAATGCATGGTGTTTTATTATTTAAGATAATGGTGCATTAAGATAGGGATATAACATTGTTATTCTAATATTCAGGAACAATTTCAATGGCTAGTTAACTTAAGTACCCATGGACATATTTAACATGTCTCCATTGAACATCCTCCCTGCTAAAAGCAAGAGTTAACATTATATAATTAGACCACAATCAATAATGATGTTTCATTCTTTAATTTGTTAACCTGCATTAACCTGCATCTGCCCTTTTCATTGTGATGACATTGATTTAGTGCATTAGACAAGTTTATAAAATAAAACAGCCTCACTCTCCTTTTGAGAAAAATAAAAACACCACCATCTCATAGTAAAACAAGTTATGAATTCAAATATATTTTCTCCCTCAAAATGAGTCAGTCACAGCTCTAAGATAAGGATTACTCCCTGGTCATAAATCATATAAATCACTGTGACACACAAGAAAGAAATCACAATGCTGATGAACTCCCTTGCAGTTTGAACTTTTCTGTTCACCCTGCTTAATGATGTGGACATACCAAAACAAGTCAAATGCCGGAAACGTGTTATAAAGCTGCTAATTACATAAATTGAAATTCAAGATATATTTTTAAACGATACCCACAAATACTCATGCTGACAATACAGATCTCATAGCACTTTTCTTTTTCATAAGAAAAGAAGTTTAATTTCACGGGCCTTGCCAATACAGCAATATAAAATGCATTCATCAGAAAAAAAGAACAAAGCTGGGGAGCGGATATTACCCGTATGGAGTAGAGGAAATAAAACAATAACAATGTCACTTTTACAGGGCAGTGGGTTGGACTTCATCAAAAGAAGATGAAGCGATGAAGGGAACAAAGATCTGCCACAGTGAATGATCTGGTCTGACTGAACGCCTGATGAAATGAATTTATACAGTTTAATCAGGCCACGCTCTGCACTTCTGTCTGAAGATAGATTTTTAAAAGTTCTCTCCACACAATGAGAAGAATAGTTTTGGCCTTTGCAATGTTTTTATCTTTCACCTTTAAAATGTACTGAAATGTCTGCCAAAATTGCAATAAAGATACAGTACAGTACCAGGGAAAATATAGTAATACAGTTATCTTTTTTTTTCTTTATAGAAACATACATGCAATGTATTCTACTGCATTAGAGCCAGACAATTACATTTCTAAAGACAGAATAATCTGTAGGCCAATGAAATTAAATGGGATTGTAGCGGATTATGCACAAAATAAAGGAGGGAGTAAAATGCATTATGTGCAGATTACAGTAAACCCCATAATCTGTTTGTCCAAAATGGGCTTTGTTCATTGGAAGCCACAAACCATCTGTCCCTCTGGGACATTGTTTCACTGATGCCATCTTCAGCAGTGTTTAGGCAAATTTGACATCATGCATTTCATTGCACCATAGAGTATAAAGGTTGTATGCTGTGGTCACCCAAAAGTAGCCTGGTGCATCCAAAAGGCTCACAGCCATTTAGCATGTGGTTTACTGAGAATATAATTAATGCCAGTCCACTGTTCAAAATATGCAGACCTGCAGCTAAAAAAACATGCCTTGGTTTGATTTGTGCTGTGGGGTTAACCACTCATCATAGAAAGACACAGTCCAGCCACACATTCCCAGCAGCCTGCACCTGTAACCATGTCTGGATGTGTGTGCCAGTGGATCTGTTTTCTATCTCCCTATAGTAAATCCCATAAATTAGGAGATGCAACACTTTGATCATGATACGTATCATGATAACAGTGCTGTACGTCATGACCTAGTTTATACATAGAACATTGGGAAATATATCACCCTTATGACATTTTGTGTTGAATTGATGTTTTAGTGCACTCAATTAGTGTGGATTTGAAAATGCTGCAGTATAGTTGCCTGAGATTTTACATTTGACATGTAGGGAAAAAAAGAAGAAAAAAAAAAGCATTTCAAGCTGTAGGCTAAATAGCATAAATAGTAATATAAGTGATATATTACTATTGTGAAATTACTATAAGTAATTTATAGCAATATAAATAGTGTATGATAGAAATTAAAGAATGTACTGTATTTGAATTAGAATGTACTAAGAGAAAAAAGTTTCTAAAACAAGACAATCTAGAGAAATCATGAAATTTAAAAAAATAATGCATCAATTAACTATTGATTATTTCTGAATCTTCTACAGACATTCCCTCTTATTTTTACTAACACTGCATTCATTTATATATGAATGTAAATGAGCCCCTGCCATGGATACAGATTTAACATTAGAGGTGTCACAATTCTCCAAATCATCGATTCGATTACATTTTTGATTCTAAGGTTACGGTTCGATTCAATTCTCGATTTTTTTTTTTAAGCACAGGTTGCTATGCCATTTTTAGACTAGACTTTTATGCAATATAATATCTGACCTTTGTTCGCAATGTACCACACTACATTGTCAAATTCAAAACATGTAACAATAACTTATATCTATAACCTGCCATCTAGTTTCTCTTTTGTAACTGCAGTCTTCTTCACAGAAGATGACATTCAAGTTCACAACAAAACAAACAAAAAACAATAAAACAGCCGTGTCCATAGTCTTCTCTGAACAATTAAGTGTCTTAACTAACTATTTCCGAACAGTTTGAACATATAGGCCTACCACACAGATTAACAGCCATGTTAGTCATGCTGCTAGTGGAAGAATATGGTAAACGCACATAGCAGAGCTTGTGGCTTTTTTGTCGACAACGCGAATGTTGTCAACATAACTCACTGGAAATCCAAAATATTTCCACACTGGCAACTTCAGTGAAAGAGGAGGGGGCTCAAGTTCTGTCGATGGATCTCCTGCATCTGCAGTTGCCATGCTATCTTTTGACTGGCTGTAGCTAAATTAGAGGAGGTTGACTGACTTGCAGCACTTCAACATTAGTGTTGATGAACTGACCGAAGAGCTGGTTAATTAACCCGAGTAGTGTCACTGAACCGGGAGAATTTACCTCATTCGTGCCAGCAGCGCTTCGTTCAAGTTGAGTGCGATCGGTGTATGCTCCGTTGTGTGTAGCTGGTCTTCTTCTGCTACTGTGTGTGTAGTAATCTAGCTCATTAGCGCCTGCACTGGAGTGGTGGTAGAATCAATCAGGAAATGGACTACCTCGTGTATGTTTTTTTCTGTTTTTTTTTCCGCTTGGCAAGCCGACCGGACGTGACAAGGGGGCGTGGCAGCATTGACGATTACATTTTTTAATTTAAAATTCAAGATTGTGACTTATTTAACATACTGTAACATCTATGCTCGCCTTACTAATTAAATTATTTCCCCCCCCCAGCCATATTTAGCTAAGCTATAGGTTATCATTCTCACACACATCACCCCCTCAGTTTTTTTTTCGTCCTTCACTCACAAAAGATTGCTGTGGGCAAAGTAAATTGCCACGATGTAGCAGCCCATGTGGAATGCAATGTTTACAAGGGAATAGAAAAAGTTATAACACAGAGACTTTATACCTAAGCTGAATTTGTTCTAGAAAGCCAGAGCAAACACAGTTGATTCAGCATAAGGGACGTCTGGACAAATATGTATGACAAACTCCATAGTAAGCTATCCTTGAGAGCTGTGGAGGCAAGGCATTGTAAAACAGCCATTCTTGCATTTGCTGATGTAGATTGATTTTATATGGCAATGCTCTGAACATGGAGTATAACAATAATTCTACTGGCAAAAAAAAGAAGAAGAAAAAACTGTTTTTGTAGCCAGAGTCGATATACAGAAGCATTGACATACTCAATAAATCAATCAATAAATTCACCTCAGCTATACTGTATACGCCACAAGCAACAGCCACCCGTCATACTGCAACTGGACAATTTTCCAGCCAATCATTTTTGTTGTAGTATTTTAGAAATTCCGAATGTCGGCATCTTTTAATGTTATAACCTTATGGTTGTGCAGTTGACAAACATCACCACACTTAAGTGTAAGTGAAGAGAAAGAGCATTTCTCTGAGGCACTGGCATCCAATCTGCTTCTTATTAATAAAACAAAGCAAAATGTGTGACTCAGTGTTATGAAAGCGGTTGCAAGATCTTCACACAACAGATATGTGTAATATTGAAATTGGGTAAAAATTTAAAAATGAGTGCAGTTATACAGAAAGTACATTGCCTCCATTTAACAAGACTTGACAAACTGCACAACAGCTGTGTGAGTATGTTTGTCTATAACTAGTATAGAATCACATAAGACAGCATAATGAAAGGTATGCTCTACGTCTGCTCAGTGGTACGCATACTTGTTACATGTTTACTTTATTTGTATTCTTTTATTTGAAAGTGCTGGTTTAATGCCCAGTATTGAGAGGCATGTGTATTTCAGCTCTGAGTTGCACCTGGAGGATGGCTGGTTCCACATGTACTGTACTGTGCTAAGTACTCTCGAGCAAGGCACTGGACCAATAACACTGCTCCTGGGGCATTGAAAAGTGGCTACTCCTACTGATTAGATTATGTATAGAAATACATTTTAACACTGTTTAAAAAAAGATGGACAACACAACGTCGCTGAATACAGTGACATACTGGATAGATCACAATGAAGCAACCTGGCAAACATACTTGGAAAATGAGAGTGTTAATAGGCAGGAGTGAGTGTGATATCGTACTGCACTGTATGCAGACAAGAGCTCTCTGTAGAAAAACACCATTAGCAGTTGGCTGCTCTTCAGTAGGGTTGTGGGTTCAAGGAGATGTAGGGCAGTGCCAACATGCTGATGGGTAATCTAACATGACAATATTATCGCGTAGGTGGGCACATTTGGCACTTTCCCCTGCCATCTCTGCTCCACTCAACTCTGCTCCATTACGGCACACAACCCAAAGATTGCTTTTTTTGTGAATGTTCCCATCAAGAAGGCATAGATGGAGAGAAGTGCATGAAAGTCAGGGGCAGTGAATAGCAGAGAAAGATAATAGAGAAAGAGCAAAACAGTGTGAATTACTGGGAAAAGAAGTTGTTCCAATGGACTTTCACTAATGCATTTGTTCCCTCTTAAGTTAGTTTAGCAGTGAAGCTTATTTTCATTTAGCACTCTAAATTATGAACCACTCACTTGAGTTACTGTTAAATCTTCTCTATTGTATTCTGCTCACTTGAATAATTGCACACATTGTAAACTGGAACTTTATCAGTACATTTTACATAATGCTTATATTCGAAGTTGTTGAGTCGCTTGTCTTTTGCTTATTAACTGGTGGAGTTTTCAAATAGTGCATAATTTTTAGTTTGCCGGCTGTAAGGGGCCATCTGGGACATTATTCACAATTACCTCACACACATACAAGTGAAATGCTCTCTCACACACTACTGAAATGCTTTCATACACACTAGTGAAAAATCATACTATCACATACTATACTGAAACCTCACACACACACAACACACAACATAAATGCTCATAAACACTACTAAAACACTCATAAACACTACTCAAACGCTCTCACACACAATACGAGATTTCACTTTCAATAGTGTATGTGAGTGTGTTTCAGTATTGCGCATGAGAGCCTTTCAGTAGTGTTTGAGAGTGTTTCAGTATAGCGCGTGAGCGTGTTTCAGTAGTGTTTATGAAAGCATTTCAGTAGTTTATGAGAGTGTTTTAGTATAGTATCTGAGTATATTTTTTTTACCAGTGTGTTTGAAAGCATTTCTAGAGATGCACCAACGTTCGGTGACCTGAATTGGCCGATTTTCACGTGACCGGCAACCGGCCGTTCAGTCTGACATATGCCGATTTTATGCCGGTCAAATGCACTCGGGCGCTGCGTGATTAACATTGCGCAACATCAGCATCATGAACATGTCATGAATCCGTTGCGCTCAACACAGATGTCTCCCGCGGAGGGCTGGACAGCGGGAGAGAAGCCAATAGTCAATGAAAAATCGGAAATTGGAGTCGGCCTAGAAAATTGGAATCGGTGCATCTCTAAGCATTTCAGTAGAGTGTGTGAGAGCATTTTTTTTTTTTTTTTTTTTGTGGGGGGGGGGGGGGGGAAAAAAAAGGGGGGGGGGCCCCTTTTTGTTGTTTTTTTTTTGTTTTGCGTGACATGAGCATTGGCAACCCCAAAGGCTGACTCAAAATACCTCTGATCACTAGAGCAGGGTTCAAAGCTATTATGTTAATTCAGATTTTAGAAGAGACATTTGGATTGTACCCAACACTAACAGTACTGCCATTTCAGTTCAAGTCACTTTCCTATGGATGCTATATAAAGGTCATGGTAAAGAATACTAAAAGGGATCTTGGATAATCAAAAAAGCAAAAAAGTGAAACATACTTGTCTGGTGTTAAGATTAATGCAATGATATAAGGAGAGTAAAATCACTCATTTAAATAACCTTGCTTAAAATAGTGGAGAGCTTCATTAATCTTCATGTCATTCCCAAGGATAAATGGGAGAAGTAATTAGAGCTAATAGGAATTTCATTTCCCGCTCTATTTTGTGTAGTTATTATTCATTATCTGTCTGTAATGGAGAAAAGAAAATGCTGGATTGGATAGAAATAGTACTTTAGTGGAGTATATGATAGAATGAGGTTCTTATTGATGTTCTTTCCAGTTTTTGTTTTTTTTAACTTTAATGGAATCTTTAGCCGTTTCACCGCCAATAAGTACAAGTACAAGACATACCTAATTTAACATATGCATACATGTCAACTAAAAGGTGATGGTTTATGATCAAAAAAGTAAACGAGAATCAATCAATATCACAGAGAACAATAAATGGCTAATATGTTACGATTCAAAAAATGTGTGCAATTTTTACATAATTTCACATATTTACTAAATGTGATGTACACTTTCTACCAAATAAATCACTCTATTAGTCATAAGAACAACCATTCAAAACTTAACAAATGTATATAACAACCATTTAAATGTAGGGCTGGGTACCGAATTCTATACTTTTTATGCACCGACCAAATTGCCTCCTTAGTATCGAGAATCAAAAAATGCCTTGTCATTCAATACCAAATTTCAATACCTAAGGAGTGAATCTCATCAGTGTTAGTGAGTCAATAAGCATGCATCATGCTTCTACCAAGATCTAATAATGCTTGTGATTGGCTGTCTAACGTTACACGTTGTGGAGACACGCAGGAAAAACTACGTCACAGACAGAGACGTAGCTCACATTATAGGAGGTGAAAAATACATAAAAAAGATTTGTGCCGTAATGTTGTAATTTCTTTTTGTGAAAATGTATTTTATAAAATTGGTATTGAAAAAAGTATTGTTTAGGAACCGGTATTGAAGTCATGTTATTTGTACCGGTATCAACATTTTTTGATTGATACCCAGCCCTATTTAAAGACTTTCTGTTTGTGGACTAAACCGACTGGTCCAGAACTATTCTTTACCAAACCGTTGTGTTTTAAATACTTGCTATACTATATATGTAATATGTATATAATATGTAACTCCGGCTCTCCCCCTGGCTCGCCAGTTACCCCAGAGATACCCTTGAGCAGCATACTTAACCTCCAGCGTCTGAGGTAGAGCTGCTCAGTGGCCAAATGCAAAATACCTGCAGTTATATTGGGCTGCATCCAGGTGTCATTAAAGATTACTGTGTGAATGTTAATTCATGCTGTGCAGTCACCACTGTGTTTTCTTCAGATGTTTCACTCCTAGTTGACAAGCATTTGGACTCATTAAAGGACATTTAACTTAAAATGCATAAAAATGAAGAGAGAGCATGCATTATTTTGACCTGAAATAATATGTATTGCTGTGAATGTGCACTGACTGTATAGGCAGAAGCATATATGACACTACTGCAGTGACATGTCACTTGTAAATCCAACCAATAATGTCAAAACATATGTAAGAAATATGGCCAGGAGATCCTGTTGAACCTGCGACAGCATGGTAGATTATATTCATCAAAATGTCATTAAACAATGGTTGTATGTAAGTTTTGTATGTCTAATGCCAAACAATTTCAAATTTAGCTCAGTTTTAATCAACAGCAATTAACACATATATCACCTGCAAATTAACAAAACCAAGTTTACAGTACTGTGTGTTTATCAGCTGTTCCAATCCCAAATTTTTTTTTGCAAATGTCAGAATTAACAGAATTCAAAATCTGTAAGCCTCTGCTCCATTAAAGCTCTATTAGGCACTTTTGGCGTTGTTGGGCAAAAATCCATAATAATCTTTCAGCATATTGTAATTCAAATGGTCTGAGAGGGATCTAGACTTCTACACCTCCTCTTGGCTCTGTCTTCAGGCTTTAGAAAATCTACCCGTCATGGGAGACTTTGGACAATCATAGGTCATATCATATCTATTTGCTGTTCTATGCATGCATTGCCTATTCCCGTGCGACAAAGAGGAGAAAGGGAGAGCTGCAGGAAGAGGTCTCCCTCTACTTCAAATTCTGAATTTAAAGTGAATATGCCCAAGTAAAATCAGATAACATGTAAGGATTCCTCAGTAATCACATTTGTGTGGATGTATTTGTGTAATTTTGTTCATTTTAGCTCAATTCATTGAAAACACAAACAAACCTTTTATTTTACAAATGACTGAAGTCCTAAAAATGACCCAGGTTTGGCACAGACAGAGAGCCACTTCTGGCACCACTGAAAACCTCACACTTTTAATTGCACTGAGAGAAGTTTGAAAATGACACATTCTTGTGAAGTTAATTACATTTTTATGATGAAAAGGGACCTTCACCTAAGAGCCTAACTATTGAGAAATTGTTAGCAAATTCTGTCACACTAATTAATCCAGATAACAGCAATGTACAACAAAACACAGGAAAAACAAGATATTTGAGAGCATTGCACATGCAGAGTCACACTCTCGAAGACCGTCTTCTTCTGAATGGGTTAAAATCACATTTTATAACATGTAAAGCTTATTTTATGGTTTTGCGGAGGCTCCATGCAGAGTTTTCGCTGTAACCTACGTAAGTAGCCCGAAGTTTATACTTGTGCGTGTGCGTGTGTGTGTGTGCGTCAACCTCTGTAAGAGAATAGCAGGGCCGGCATGTGTGTGTGCGTGGGGAGTGTGTGGTAGAGCGAGTGAGAGAATGACTGAGATTAGCTTCGGAGTGAATACCGACTCTAGAGTCATAGTGAGAGAAACAAATTGTCTCCCCTGTGCTTTCTGACCACGGTGGGAAATCTGTAGCAGGAAAAGTTAACCCTCTCTTTGATTTCATGTTGTTTACGAAGAAGGAGAACCTGGTAATTAGTCAGGGGAAATGCAACGCTACCAACCCATGGCCGAGTGACATGCCTCGGCACAACGTGTAGTTATATTTTTCGAGAGGTGCACGTCAGGCTACGGTGTAGGCTCCGGCGCAGGTTTGTGTCTCCACGCGACTATGTACGTAGCCATGGCATTGATTTTACGCAGAAGTATAAATCACGCTTAACTCCCAAAGCACCATTGTCAACCAATGGGGGCCCCAGTGCCCATCCATCACTAGAATGAAAAAGGCTCCATAAGACCTGCAGGAATTCTACCAGTGATAAATTAACTGGGAAAAGATCATTTCATCATTCCCAATGAATTCCACACTAAATGCCCTTATTACATAATGTTTTGTATTATTTCACTTTCAATGTTTTGTTTGACAAATAATACAGTTATTCCAGTGTCACCAGAAATTCCATCAAATAACTATTCTTTTAAATTTCGTGCTGGATCATCATGCTACCTTTATTAAAAAGGAAAGAAATAGATGTGTTTGAAGCAGCCTCATACACCGTACTAAAAAGCTAATGGCGTTTGATAATATAATACAGGCATCCACCATTAAGATACAAATGCAACCACTGCCAATGCATAGGTGCATGAATATAACAATTTATCACATACTGAAGCTCTGGAAATAAGTCATCCAGCTGTGGATATTTTATTCTTCTTTTCTTTTTCCAGTGGTGAAAGATCATGAGCAATTTCGGGGCCGGGTGGCCTGGAACACGTTTTGCCTGAGGGGATTGAGTAATGGTGTAGTAGTAGTACATCAACGGTAAGTAAGTCCTCCATAAGTGTGTGAGAGTTGTAGTGGGTTGGGGGAGTCCGACACCCCTGATATAACATACAAACACTATCTCATACATAACTAATGTAGTGTCATCAATCTCAGTTTTATCATGCAATCTGCAGCTGGAATATGTTTTAGGTTTATTAGTCGTTGCATCATGCCGTGCTTATTGCATGCCTTCGTGAGCTGGCATTATATATCATCAGGAGATTAGGAGTTCCATGAGAGTTACATAGTTGCCACATATTGGGGGAAAAAAGCAGCACAGATTCTTTGGTGTTGGATTACCACTGAGGTACTTATGCTGATATCAACCAGCCTTCAGATCACAAGTGTTCTGTCCCACTTTCAAAGTGTTTTCGCTAACCTTAAATGTGCATAAGCTTCTTTGAGCTGTCCCTGCATCTGTACAGCTGCACGAAGGAACCATTCCCTGTCACCACAACTAAGCCACTTTGCTTACTTCAGCAGAGAGATGGAGAGAGAGGGAGCGCTCTGGGATGATAACCGCTGCTAAGAATTTCAACCAAAAAGAGATTATAGGCCGCATTCAACAACAATGGAGAGAGGACTATAGGGAAAGACTTACTTCAGAATTCAAAGCAACACAGTAAGAACTGTACCAAAAACTGAATATATCCCTTTAAAAAAGATTTATTGTACAGTTACTTTTATCGGGTAGTGAACATTATTAACTGAGTTCATAGGATTTGTAAGCAACAGTCCACTCAAGACAACACACCACTGGAGACCACTTCTTATGGAATTTCCACTTCTCTTCATGTGACAGTGAATGTCTTGGAACATGCATTAAGATTAATCCCTGTTAGACTGCCTTGTTACATAACTGTCTCAAGAAAATATGACCACACTAGCTTGAAAAAGCATAAACAATAGCTTGCCTTAATGAGCGGTGCATATTTGTGCGTCCGTGCGTGCGTGCGTGCGTGCGTGCGTGCGTGTCGGTTTGGGAGTATAAGCCACTCCAGACAGCTTTACAGTTGAAGGGATTCTTTTTAGCATACTCAGCAATATGTTGATGCATTTTTTTCTACCCTCTTTTTCTTACTCCGTTCCCTCAACTACACGTTGAGTTTGTATTCTATAGCTGACTTAGGGGTGCTTGAAATGCATGGTTCTGCAGCACTATAATCAAACACCACCCCAGTTAGACCACCGAGGGAATCTAGATCAGGGTTCACACGAGGGCAGACAGCATTCGTTACTAAAGTGCTCTGATGTGGGTTATGAGCTGCCGTAGCTGTCATTATGGGTCAAAAACCTCCTGACCGTATTTAAGTACAATGTTGCTTTGACCACAGGAAACATAAAATAATAGCATCAATATGGCAGTTCTTTGTTGTGTGATAGTGAGCCACTAAAGCGACCAAAAGTATTGACTGAGTCCACTATGAAACTTGAAATTGGTTCTGTCTGGCTGCTTGACCGTTTGACTTTCCTTTCCATTCTACGAATGTCCCAGACAGCCAGGCTGGGCTTTATTTTTCTATTGTGGTTACGCTGTATGCCTCCACAATCTTCTTGTTACTGTGAGAACTTTGGATGCCGTTAGAAATGGACACCATAGAAATAAATGCAACCTCTGCCACAGAGGTTATGTGCTGGTCCCGTCCGCATGCCTGTTTGTTAGTTAATCCAATATCTAAAAAAAAAAATAATTGATCTAAGTTTACCTGGATCATCTTGTAAGAAAAATAATATTATGAGTAGTTTTGCATCAGTCTTTTTTTACAATGAGTGAAAAAAAAGAAAAACATTCCTGTGTCAAGTCTAAGGGCTTACATTGTGGTGATCTGATAACAAACAATCCATCTTCATCACAACCTTCTTCTCATTTCTGTCAAGGCCAAACTTTCATGATCGGTTGGTCCCAGCTGAAATTCATCTGAGGCCGTTTTAATGGATCGCCATTCTTCTTCTCAGTCAGTTAAATGAACAGCTTAGGCATTCTATGATTTGCAAGACATCTGATTCCTCAGGCAGACTAAACATGGAGCTGTAAGTACAGTATGATTACTAATTACTACAGTACTAATTGATTTTGTGGAATATGTTGTCCAATAAACAGTTAAGATGTTTGGAAACAAATCCAGGGCTTCAGGTGCTTTTTTTTCACAATGTTATAAAACAGCCCCCACAAAATGGGAATCCTGATGTTTATACAGTAATCACACAAGATGCTATCATTCACTTTGCAGTGCACATATTGATGCTATCCTGTGAAAACTAGGGCAAATACCAAACTTTTTTAGAAGTTGTTTCAAGTCATATTAGATTCTATCTCGGTTGCATGATGGCTGTATTTGATAACTAAATATAGATATTTTATTCATTTTACTGGATAGCTCTATGACATATTTACCTTTTATGTAAAAAAGAAATGTCTCCTGTTCTGCAGTTATTGAGACAAACTATGATTTGTTTGTTCCATTTTCTTACTTTTTCTGTCCAAATTTGGGATGGCTATTTGCCAAGCTACGACAAACCATTACCAGCTTGCCTGCCAGGGGCGAACAGTGCCAACTTTGTTGGTTCGAGCCAGATATTGAACCTGGTTCGCATCAGTGTTGGGCTAGTGTTTTTGTTCTCTGTGTCACTGGGGCACCTAGTGAAAATGTTCACTTAGTCAGTGTCAGGCTCACGTTTGCTAACAGTGTAACATTGGATGTAGGGTTCATGTATAATGTAGCGTTATCTCAGGAACTTAGACCTTGAGAAGAAAAAAATAAGTGTTTCATAGTAGCTGTGAGAAAGCATTGTTCCTCTGTTCTAATTAACTGTATCACAGCTATGCCAAAAATAAACCCAAGGACTGATTTGTTTTAGGCATGCAGAGATGGGGGGGGGGGAAGATCTTCAGATAGAACACCCGAGTCTGTGGGGAGAGAGACCCTGAAAACCTGCATAAATTACTAAAGTATATTGTACACAGAAATCTCACATTTCTCTGTATAACGTGACCTAATTTCTTATACCTGGGGGACCCCGCAGCATCTTTAACTCCCCCTCCGTCTCATATTCTAACACTCATGCAGAGGGTGAGCATCGCAGCAAAGCACAGCACAGCGAGAACAGATACTTTGATAACCTGAGGAAAAATGCAAGTCAACACAGGTCAAACTCTGGCATCTGAAGCTGTGCTTCTGAATATTTTTTTATGTAGATATTGTGTGTCATTTATAACAATGAATTAAATGACTACGTGTGATGTAAAAGATGTAGCTCATAGTGGCATATCCTGGAAAAATTATCATCTGATTCTGCAGTTCTATTGAGTAGTTTAGCAGTTTAGTTCTGTCTTACAGCTTGCCCCATTTATAGGCGCATCAAGCTTAAAAATCTCTAATAAACCCACTGTATCCAACCTGCTCAGCGTCAAATGGCAGACAGAGTTAGTAGCTAGCTGGCTAACATATTGAAGCATATAGCTGCTGACAAGCCACATACTCCTCCATCTAAGGATTTGTTGGAGTCCAAAAAGAGAGCTAAAAAAACAGTGGATATTGGACTTACATTCACCAGGTGGCTAAAAACATGACTCTAGGGCGCCTGGTTAGTTCGCCTGGTTAGCTCACCTGGTAGCGCAAATAGAGGTTTACTCCTCGGCGCAGCGGCCGCAGGTTCGACTCCGCCCTGCGGCCCTTTGCTGCATGTCATTCCCCCTCTCTCTCCCCTTTCACGTCTTCAGCTGTCCTAAATAAAGGCCTAAAATGACCGAAAAAGCAAGAAACATAACTCTATATGAATGCTAATGTTGCACTGTGTTTGCTAGATGAATAAATAAACAGTTTGCTAACACGTTTGCCACAAAATCTTTATAAAGTGATAATTGTGGTGTGTTTACAGCTCATTGTTCAGCTGCAAAAAAATAATTTCAGTCAACTCACATTTGAAATGTTTATTACAACAGCAGAGTTTGGCGTCTAGACTCTGACATCATCAGATGATGATTAAACATCCCCCATGTCATGTGGGTATGTAGCAGTGAGGCTCACGTTGACTGCCTGAACTAGCTTGCAGGCATCACTTAATGTAATACAGTTGTACATATGAACACATCTTTTATTATAAAGTCCCATCCTTTTTTGTAAGGTTCTAAAAGTGTTGTAATTAGGCCAAGAGAGCACAGGCAATATGTGAGATCAATAGTGCATAATGGGAAGCTCAGTGTTTCAGCAGAAAAATTGTTACTCTGAGAACAGGGATAGTTCCACTTAACGTGTGCCTAACAATCCCACAGCTTTAAACCAAACAGAAGGAGGGTGTATGGACTAAGAGCTTGATATGCAAACAGGCATGGCAGGGCAACAGTAACCAATAAACATGCTAATTTAGGAGAGTGTAACAGTCACTTATCGTGAGTCAAAAAAAAGGCACATCAAAAATGGCTTATAGCATTCTCAACACCTCTGCAACAAACAAAGGCATGAGTTAGCAGTCACAGCAGGCATTAAGGCATGAGGTTGAGTGCTTCAGCCACAGTTTGTTTTCTGCCTTCCACCCACAACTTATAAAATATTAAAGGGGTATTTTGATTAGAATAACATAATCATCACTTCTGGCATTTACATATAAAGTGTATGCTTTCAATGGAATAATGCCTCTGCTCAAGGACAGGATAATATTGTTTATGGAAAACGTCTAGAGCCTTATATTTCTCTAGGCCTTCACTACTGTGTGTGTGTGTGTGTGTGTGTGTGTGTGTGTGTGTGTGTGTGTGTGTGTGTGTGTGTGTGTGTGTGTGTGTGTGTGTGTGTGTGTGTGTGTGTGTACACAAGTAAATGTTGCCATTTTAACTTAAAGAATGAAGCAAATCTGAAAATATAATAAATCAAATTCTACATGCTGTCCAATTCAGCTTTGGTCTCTCTTGAGAATTACACATCCATTTAATATATAAAGTGAAAATAATATGAGTTTGAATTAAACTATACGCCCTAATTGCTTAGTGTGTGTGTGTGTGTGTGTGTGTGCGTGTGTGTGTGTGTGTGTATCTGCTGATATTACAATTGTGGGTGCGGTTATGTTTTGTTGTATTGTATTTTGCTTCAGCTGGTTGTTTAATATCTGATTTCCTTGTAAGGTGACCAGCCCTCACTTAACAGTATGTGTGAGAGTACTTTTGTGTACCCATATTTTCATTACAATATAATTTCATTATTTTGCAATAGTATGCACACGGAAAGTCAATATAATGGAACCACAAATTGTTCCTCATAAGTTAAAGCCTCTGGTGGTTCTGTTATTAGATGCTTTCACTCCATGATGAATTACTGTCTTGATAGGAATGGTGTTTTCCAGGATGACAATGTCCCTTTTCACTTGGTGATTTGAAAAGCATGACAGAGATGTTACAGAGTCTCATCAACAAGCAGAAACAATGTTAGATGAATTGTGGGCGATTCTCAAAAGGCATTAGAGATGATGGAGTGCCGACATGATCGCTCGCTATCATTTTTTGTGTTGTTGCTACCTTTGGTGTTGCCCTTGAAAAAATAAATGGGGCCCAGTGCACACGACTAGAAGCAGATAATCATTGTCAATCTACCCTTCTCTGGTGCAGCTTACAGAGCATTGCCTGAAAGCCATAACTTTGTCATTAATATAATTAAATTCCAGTTCTTTAAGTCCTGACTTAGTACATACATGCTCAATGTGACTGTCTTTGATGTGAATTTAGGAGTTTGAGCATACACTTTTGTTTATTGTGTAATGGTAATCTTGCATGTTATCTTGTTTGCGTTGGAAGTTTTGCTCACATGCACAAAATACCTAAACCAAATCCACAAGTTAATATTGCAAAAGTTTAGGGGCAGCTGTGACTCAGGAGGTAGAGTGGTCGTCCAACAATCAGAAGGTTGGTGGTTCGGTCCCTGTCGGTCCCTGTCGGTCCCTGTCCCCTGCAGACTACATGTGGAAGTAGGGCTGGGCAATAATTCAATTTGATAATTTATCTTCATTCAATGGAAACATATTGGGATGGAATAATATATCGATATATCGTAATATGCAGTTAAGTTGTCTAAATTGATAATAACAAGCATATACTAACTAAACTTTCTCAGAAAATCTGTTGTGAAATATTTTGAGGGAATATCATTTGAAGAATTGCAGATTTGTTTTAACATCACACTATTTTTGTGCATGCATGTCATAGTCAACATAGTCAGTATATAATTGGAAGAAAAGTATAAATTTTTTCTCTATAATTTCATTTGAAACAGTTTACTACATTAGTGATGATAAATTATCTAAAATGTCATAATAAAAAATATCTTGTGAAAGCACCAGTTGTCAATCCTACACTATCGTTGCAATATCGTTATCGATGCATTTGGTCAAGAATATCGTGATATGATTTTCTTCATATCGCCCAGCCCTATGTTGAAGTGTCCTTGGGCAAGATACTGAACCCTGTTGGTTGTTCAATTTGTTTGTGAATGTGCATGAATGTTTATCTGATGAGCAGAATGTTTACCTTGTATAGCAGCTTCAGCCATTTAGTGTTGCATTACTAACCCAACTAACTAATCCCATCAACAATCTTGCTATGGACTGCTTGGATGTTATTTTATTTTATTTTGATCTAGGACTGAGGTATGTTTTTGGGCTATTCTGTACAGGCCATGCATGTGAAACAATTGGGTTTTCTTTTGGTTACATTTGCAGTAACGCTGCAGGTGTTTTCATTAATTGATTAATTATAAGTATTGGCCATAAGCCATTAATTGCACCACCATCTGTAATCTGTAAAAAATGTATCGCAGCACCTCACTGCAAATACTGTAACTCATTACACATTCCTTCTATAATCTTTTTTTCTTTAAGGCCAGTAAATGACGTTCAGACAACTGAAAACTTAGAAAATCTTAGAAAACAATGTTCTACTGAGCGTTTGTGTAGAGAACATATATATTTGGTGTCTTGTGGTGTTGACACAAATAACCGATTTAGGAATCTCTTTCTTTTTCTTTTTATCTCTCTTTTTCTCACTCTGTGGTTCCATCTAAAAACAGACTCCATTTCCCTCTTGCTTATGACATTTTTTCTCTTGATATTAGCTTTGCTTTCTACCTCTGTGTCACTGCAGCTCCCTCTCTCTATGCCCATCTGCCCATCTATCATAATCACCACGTATTTCCAGCCAAGTGTTGAGCCATGGGAATATATAAGGTCATCCCAAATCTAACTTCTGTAGCAGCTGCCAGCCACACCGTCTATTTGATAAGCACTTTGATTTCCAGCTAAGATCCTTTCATCAAAAATCTCCAGGGGAGTAAATTCAATTTCCATTTTAAAGTATTTCAGGTGTTTTGCAATAAACAGGCCCAGGTGCCAAAGTAATGTTAGGGCCATCTCTGCATGCGTCACATTTCTGTTGATTGTCTGTTTGGTTTATGATCATGCCATAAAATCTAATGATACTCATTTGAACCCCTGTGGCAAAGGTGGGGAACAGGGCATGGGGAGAGCATATACTTCAAAATGAAGTTTCTTAAGATTCTTGAGAATTGTTTTTATCTTAACTTGGCACTACCCATATATTCAATCATCTAAAAAATAATGAACAGTACTACAAAAAGTAACGTAAAGCAGCTATTGTAACTGGTTGCCATTACATACAGCAGGAGAATAATCTGTTTTTGAGTTTTATGTTGCATCCAAACACCATGAAACACAAAAACCGTTGTGCGGTTCAAGGGGAGGTGTGGAGTAAGAGATGTGAGGCAAAGCTACTTTGTGAGGTGAAAGGGACAGGTGCATGCAGGTGTTCTGGAAACAGCTGCAAGTTCCTGTAGTTTGGCTCGATGATTTGGCTCGCTCACCAAAACGGTCAACAGTTGCAACAGTAGCAGTGACTGTGACACACAGCTCTTGGAGCTTACCGCACAGACTAATACACATATTTTTAGATATAGTGTTACTTGAACTAGGCCATCATTATGTCCATGACAAAATACATCCATTAATCCAATTGGTAATCATAGAAAAAGAAATGGCTCTTATAACGCCTGAACTTGCTGGACAATCATCAAGTTTTATGACATCAGATGACTCGCTTCAGCCGGTTGAAAATCAGCAAATTTCCCTCTTTAGCGTTTAGCTTAGCACAGTGCCATTGAAAAAATAGACCACACTGACTTAGCCATGTCATCCTTCCCGGCTCCGCCCTCTTTTCCAAATGTGGTCACATCTGGGTCCAAAATACCACAATACAAACATTGTTCATCCAAACCACAGGTGTCAAACTCAAGGCCCACGGGCCAAATCCGGCCCCTTGCAAACTTTGAATATCAATTTAGGTTCACAATAAATTTTGTCCGCCTAGTTGTGGACAAATCCAAAAACTGAACAATTGTTTTTTTAAAGTGTAATAACGCAAAATTCTGAAATTCCCACAGACGCAGAGAGTTTGCATATCGGCCGCATTAGGCTGTGAAACAGGCTGTTGTGTGTTGGCTGTGTGGTATCATACTTTTAATAATGTAACCACAGTTTTTCATGATTTGCTAAATTCTATGATGGCTGAGGAATTTTTTTGTTGGATTTTTTGGGGCTTTATGTCAACCAAACTAAGTGAGAAGACTATATGAGAATACAATAATAAGGTCAAAAATATTTGACGTTTTGGATTAAATAAAAGCATGTCAATAAACTATACATGTCTGGCTCTCGATGTGATTCTCATTTTCCAGTGTGGCCCTTAGTGAAGTTTAGTTTGACACCCCTGATCTACAACAGACTGATGACACAGAGCTGGATTAAAATGAGCAAAGTATACCTTTAAGCAACAGTTTTAATGCTATCAGCAAAACATTATGTACACAGAGAATTAGTAGCTAATTACTATTGTAATGCATATTTTTTATTGGTGTGATATTTAAGATTGCGTGAGAGCACATTAGCTTTTACTGTGTCTAAATAAATATCTATATAAATCTGTGGTGCAGCTATTCAAAAATACCTAATTGAATAATCATATACAACACATAATATTGTAGTATTGTTTGCAAAGGAAAAAAATGAAGAAAGTTCAGTTGAATGGTCATTCAAGCATATGACTAGCTGTCTCTGGTTTAGTAGTATGGTTGCCTCTCTGACATTACAGATTTTTATATATGTGAGAGTATCTGCAGTTTCATGACACATGACAAATAGGCTGCTGTAAAAGTGTAGCATGCAATATTAATGGCAGTTCTGAGTGGAAAGAAACCTTTAGCCTGGGATGATGATTCATGATGATCTGATAAGTCTTGTACTTTTAGGCAAGCGTGTGCAAGTCAAATATCAATGCAGATTATATTTGCTCAGGTATTTGTTTTGCTGCACAGTCCATGACTTTGCGGATGCTCTCTCTCAAAAAAACAACAACAAAAAAGCATTAATTGCATTGCAAAAGATTAATAGCATTTGTGGCTCATACATTGTGGTTTAGTGATTCTTCCAAAAAATATATCTTATCTCAATAAATATCTACAGTATGTATTTGGAGATATTAAGTAGGATACTTTATTCTGTTTAATGAACACTGTTTGCGCAATAATGTATCACATCAGTTATTCACTTAATCATGGTTGAGTCATTCTGGCTGAGGAACAGTTACTCTAACTCTAACGTTAAATTCATTCTCTCTAACATAATATAAATTCCACTGGCGAAACAATGAAATGTGGGTTAAGGCACACATTTATGAGATTTATCATGTCTAAACAGTTTTGTCTGTTAAGTCATGATAAGAGTTTTTTTTTTTTTCTCCAGTAGTGCTGCTTGAGCCAATCATCATTCAATCATGCAGTGTTTGGCTACTTCTCTGCCAATATCCCTGGCCATGGCAGAGTACCAAACCATTGGTCATTTGATTTACTTAAATGTTTTACAGAAATACTTTCAAGACTCACAGATGGCAGAGCATCGAGCCACAAACACAGCATCACAGATCTGCATGGCAGGAGTTGTGTAGTGTCTGTGTGTCATGAGATTTTTGCAACACCAAAGCTAAATTACATTTGTCAGGGAGATTAGTTGCATGTTTAAAACCTGCTGTCTGCTTGTAACATCATTTTATGTGCTATACTCTTCATCTGCAGTTGTTTGTTACTCCATTTTAAATACAGATATGCCTATTTTATACACATTACATTGAGTATTTGAAAATTGTCCTACCTTGTAATACTGTAATTACTTTGTTACATAATAACATCTCTCAACATAGCATTCATGGACATTTCTATTATGTGGTGTCACAGGCAGGGCACATTTACTATACAGATTATTTTTTCTCATCAAGTAGACTTTTCATCCTTAAAGTTGACATTGAGGTGGTTAATTCAACAGAAGAATTAGCTTGTACCTTCAAATATTCACATATCTTTTATTTCATCTTTCATTGAAATACAGACAACAAAGTTGGTCAGAAAAGGTCAATCATACCTATTTTACATCTATTTTGTAGGACAGTGTGGTTAGCTTAATTGCGGTATAAACTGATACTGCATCATGCACATCGCTGGAATACTGTATCCTGTATTTAGCATATAATCTTCTGCAGTCAACAAAATAGAAATCTGTTTGTGTTGTATGTGGCAGTGCATGTGTGTGTGCACAAACATTGGTGTTATCTTCCCCTTAGAGATAGAATAGACATAGAATCTATGAACAGTCTGTTTGGTTCTCCAATTTTGTTCGCTGACAGACATCCTCTTGTGCCTGGAGATAGCCAACGCCAAACACCTTTGGCATGTTAAGCTTGAGGAGGAAAATGAATAAATCATAAAAATAAGCAAACATCCACACATCATAGACATCTCCCATTCTTCACAGAGGTGATGTGTTTGATGTTTCTACAGTCTCTGCTATAGCTACATATTCTTTCTTCTCTCTCTCTCTCTCTCTCTCCCTCTCTCTCTCTCTCTCTCTCTTTATGCACAAAGGGTTTCGAACTCAGAGATAAAGTTTCACTTGATTTACTGCCAACAGTCTGGATGTGACCCTGTGAGGTGGTCATGATAAATCTGTTCAGATCTTAATAGGAGAGGAAGACAAGCACATCACTTCATCAGCGAAGACGAGAGGAAGTTTCCATGGTTTAGTGGTTTATGTTTCTCTGGACTCCTCTATTACACAGCTCTCACAAAGAGAAATAAATACAGGTCCTTTGGCACGATGGTCTCCTTGAAATGATGTGTGACTGTCTTCCTGCCAGATAGTACAAAGAGGGCTTATTCCAAAGTAGCCAGACTCACTCAGTTACTCTCGGAGCCAAATTATTCCAGTACTCTAGACAACTGCTGAGATACTCTTAACACTCTTAACCCTAAAAAACACATTTAGATTTCACTGTCATATTCCTTTCTCTCTTTATTTGCATCATTAATATCATTTGGCTTACATCTTAGATATTAAAAGCATAAGTGTTGCAAAGATATTGTACGACTAACCTCACAATTATTTGAATTTCAAGCAGTAGCTTTCCCCAGTGCAGTTTTCTTTGCTCACAGAATAGCAAGTCAACATTCACATGTACATTGCACAAACTAAAGTGCATAAAACATTTACAAACATGATTCCTTTTTCCCATCCAGGGCATCTGTCAGTTTTATGAACTTGGCTCATTTCCCCATCTGGACTCTTTTCATCCTGACCGTATGACATCGTGCAGTAAATCAAAGTCTTTACTCAGTTTCAACACTCTCCATGCCAGATACATTTACAGTACTCTCATATCCTGAGGAATATGCCCTGTCCGCACCGGGTTGTGAATTCCTGTAAATATCCCTTAAGAAATCGATAGGTCCATATCTTTGATAGTTTACAGTCGCCACAGGAACTGTCTCAGTGGGGAGGGAGCTGTGGGATACGGGATGGACACTGCGGTTTCCAGGAGTCATGTTCTAAGGATCGACCGATACTGTTTTTAAAAAGCCAATATCGATACCGATTATTAGCAGTTAATAAAACCGATAGTTGGAACCAACATGCATTTACAGTGAAAATGAGTCAAAAATAAGATTTTGGAATGTTACAAAATCCAACACAAAACTTTTAGATGCTTTAAGCAATTATATAATAAATTAGAAAATTTCAACATAAAACACAGTAAAACATAGTCAGCTAGTGTTGTGGGCGGGACATTAAGTCAGACTCAGTGGTGAGTGAAACCAAAGCAGAGGGACAGACACAGAGCTGTAGCTGAGCCAAAGTAGCGCACGTTTTAGTTAATTAACTTTAACGGTTATCAGGCAAATAAAACACAGATACAGATAATCTGCAAACTGCCAAAAACGGCCCGATAATCGGCCAGGGGCCGATAATCGGTCTATCCCTACTCTGAACACTAGCTTACTGTCTCTCTTTGGGTTTGATCAGGGTCAGCCATGTTAATGTTGTTAATAAAACTGATGTGCTTGACAGTGATATTAGAGGTAATGGAACAACTGATGATAAATCCACACAACCTTGAGGCTGGATATTAAAGTAAACTGATGAGGGGTTGCATTCAGTTAAAGTGGCCTTGGTCTGTTTACTGCTAAATTGTTTAAGCATTTCAATACAAACAGCTTAAATACACTTCAGGCCTCAAGGAAACAATATTTTAATTATCTTCAAACAAGTCTATTTTTTAAAGCTTTTAAATAAGTCTTTTTAACTTGTGTTTTAAAGATGCAGATTTTAAATCACAGGGAAGGGGAATTAAAAGTAATGAAATGCATATAAACCACATAAATATACAGTCTGGTACAACTCGATTTGCACCGTGATGCAGAGAATTTACTAACAAGTTGAAAAAGTTATTTATTTCATTGTGGCGTGCTATATTTAACTCCACTGGCAGCTGCTCAGCCTTTGATAGCTCCAGGCACCGTTCACTATTAATCTGAAGGAATCCTAAATTTACTCAATATGATCATTCATTCAGCACTGCTTCAACAGCTACCCAATCTGTGTTAAATGCCAAAGCCATAAAAGGAGATCCTGAAGTATATCCTTCCATACAAATAAAAAAGAGCTTGCTGCTCCAAATGTAAGACATTAATGATGCAGCCATATCTGAGTATCGTATGTTGGGTTCATTGAACAACTGCCTGCATCAGTTGGAGAGCTAATTCTCTCTGTAACATGCACTCGCATGAGCACAAACCCCCAGGATACGCTTTCATATCAACCCCCGTCTCTTCTGTATCCAAGACATAGAGAATCCTCCCATGTGATATCTGACTGGGGAGCAAGCAGCACACCAAAGACAGAGTCATTTACATATCCCACATCTCCTGTTTACACGGCTCCCATTTATCATCAAAGACAACTTTATGGATATGTCTTTCAAAGGATGAGCAATATTAATCAAGCACAGATCCAAAGGCAAACAGAGAAATCAGGAGCAAGAGGCCAGCATCTTCTTGTCTGTGAGGGGAAGGCCCATGTCTTGAGTAAATATTACATGCAGATAAAGTGGACGAGTAAGCAGAAAAGGCAAAGGGAGGCAGCGCAGTTTGCAGAAAGCAGGTTTCTTGGACTCAGCATTTTGGCTTTGCCTGATGTGCTGGATTATACAGTACACTGATGTGTTTGAGGGACACAGTGATATGTTTGCAAGAGGCGATGTTAGTTTTCATTTTATGCTACAGGGCATTGATAACATCGACACTAAAAGAGAAAAAACAACTAATAGTGTGCTTGACGAGTAGCAGTATAGACATGCTCCATAAGGGCAGCTTAGAAGTTCCATGCTGTATATCATGGGCAAAAGGAGGGGGGAGAACTGTTACAGTGGTTTACAGTATAGGTGCAGTGGTGGTGATATGAGCTAAAATACTCCCATAGCCCAGTCTCTACGGAAACATTACATGGACTGTGATAAAATACCCAGCAGCAGAGGCCACCCACTGTAGAGATCCATCCTGCCTAGGGTCTTAAGGTTCATGGTGGCAACAAGGCTTTTAAAGAGCATCTCCACACTAAATCTGCTGTGGAGGAAAAGCAATGCACGGCTGACCTCTGTGGGCTCACAGTTTGGTGTTATTATCAGTGCTTTTGCTTGACTCTCCCTTGGGAAAAAGACCCAAAACACAAATCAAACTAACTACCATTAAACGAAAATTTGAATTTGAGCGTACAAAATCTGCTGTTTTTGCCTGTGGTAAGTGACCCTGCTATAAGAACGATCATACAGTTCAGGGCTGCAACTAACAAGTATTTTCATTTTTGATTGTTTTAATTGATTCATAATTATGAATCAATGAATTGTTTGGTCTATAATATATTGAAAAACGCAATAATGTCCCAGATCATATCTACGAATGTGTTGTTTTGTAAAAAAAAAATTCCAAAGCCTATAGATAAAACAGATCTCATCAAATAGGTTGCTTGAAAAACGATTATGATGATTCATTTTCTTAATTGTGGGTTATCAGTTAATCGACTAATCATTTCAATTCATTTCCAGGTGTGCTAAAAAATATCCCACCAAAAAAGAAATCCACCTTGCCCATTGCAAAAAGAAAGCCCAAGTTAAGAATTACACATTTAAGTATGGGGCTTGCACAAAGACACCTACACAGGAAAGCAAATACAGAAGCATCTATGGTAACGGACTGCACACACAGTCATGGGTCATGGAACACCCACTGTAATTAACAGACAGAAAGACACATTCGTGCCCAGCAGTCACAATTTGTTCACGCTTTGTCTCACTCATATCACAGATGTATACAGCGCGACACACACACACACACACACACACACACACACAAGGGGACACGGCCCATGTCACCAGCAACAACTCTCCCGACACCCACCACTAGTTTGTTGTGTTGTTCACATGCTGTCCCCAGAGTGAGAAGCTGAGTGAAGAGTGAGAAAAGAGAACAATGCACAGCGTTCTGAGATAGGTATACAGTAACAATGCCATGTTTGTGTCATAACGGTCTAACGTAATAATATAATTGCATCCATATTCATACAGTAACGTGCTGTTTATCTGTCAACATGTCAAAATTTAAGTAAGATTTGCAATGTGATAAGTTAAAATTTGAGTAGCGGATAACACAGACCACTGAGACTTTGTTCCACAGTATTCCTCGCTTCTGAGATACAATATATTTATTTGGCAATATGTAACTTTCAGTTTGTGTTTATTCTACAACTTTTGTCCAAAGCGGCCGTGTTTTTACCACACCCCCTGTCTTAAAGGTCTTTACTTTACAGTGGTGTTTTGCCCACTCAGATACTAATTTAGCGTTACCGGGAGGTCATAGTTGAGATGAATGTTTTGCTTGGACAGAAAATCCATTGTTGCATCCAATTACAGATGCAACATTGCATTTCAAGTGTTGCACACAGTAACTTAGCCTACTTTTATATATTTATATATATATATATATATATATTTATATATATATATATATATATATATAATAACTTAGGTTTATATAGCACATTTCGTGAAACAAAGGACACTTTACACAAGTACAGGGAGACAAGGGAAATGAAAATAGCAGAGTAACACAAACACAAACTAAAAGGAATGAAACCGGGTGCTAAATGGAAGGGGGACGAAATTTAATGTAGGCTACTGACTACAACCACATCGCGCGTTGTAAAGTGGTTTTATGAATGAAATAGTGCCGTAAATCAATCGGACCCGGGCAAAGGCATTAATAAAAACTGATCATCAGATGAAAAATTACACAGTTTCAGAAACATTAAAAAAGTTCTTTTACTTTAACTTTAACTATTACAACTATTATTACTTATTACAACAAACTAATTACAGTAAGTGTTATTAGCATGTGACATCGGGTTGCAGCCATGGGCTCTATGCTGTGTGGAGGTTCAGTTATTCCCTCCTAAATGCTGTAATGACATGTAAGTAACGCAGGGACTGCAGGGCCATAGTTTCAGGTAAATGTAATGATGATTCCACCCGCTTTCAGTCAAGATAACTAGCTGCTTGCGATATATACCTATTTATCGTAGAGAATAACTATCTAACTCTTGATATGAAAGCAAATATGCAGCATATTTATATTCCTTTAAATCCATGCTAAAGAAAAGCCAATACAGAATTTAAATTTGACTAATGTTATTTTATATCTGGAAACTCCAATGCTTTACTGTGTTTAAGATTCAGGGTCATCTGTGATTTAGTCTGTTTTACCGGATATCTTACAGTGCTGGGATAAAGCCTGACTTCACACACCAGAGGTCATGCATTCTCCTCCCCTTCCACAATCTCAGCTGGGCACCGTTACTGCATCCGGACCTTAGCGCCGTCCCACCACGACTGTTATTGGTCTAAAAGAAATGCAAACAAGCCAGAGTGTTTTCCCCCTATGCCAGAATGATAAGCGTTGTTGCCAGACCAAAATCCAGCGTTGACACAGCGCTGTGGAGATAGGTCTGGCTCTGCGAGATTATCTGTAATCTGGGACATGAATTGAAAATCTTAACAGCAACAACGGTTCAAATTTCAATAATTTGAAAAATCAGAACAGTGGTCTGCAAAACCCACATTGTGGCAAGGCTCTCTGACATCTCTCTCTCAGTAGCTCAAATCTCAAAGTAATTCCGCTGTAATCATGTGCAGGCAGTCTAATATGCACCGATCATTGCAAATAGTCCCCCAAACCCCTAAACAGGGCCAAACCATATCTCAGGTTAGTATGTGTTCAGCCTTCCTGATTGCAGCACAATCAGGATTACCCATGCTTCCAAAGTGAATTGTACTGCTCAAAACCATTTAGCATTTCTGCAGAGCAGGAATCAAGTTTCCTTCACAGACACACAGCATTCCCTCTTGTGTTTGTCAACAACCCCCACAGATGTATGCAAAGGGAGGATACTGCAACAGTATCCTGGAGCATACAAAATATTCTGCCTGTAGAGATCAAACCACGTGTATGGCTGGAGCACCCACTGCTTTCTGGATATTATGGCCCATCACTGGCTTCCGAGATTACTGCACGTCTCTGAACACAATGTGGATCAACAGATGGTTGCATATTTGAATTTCAAGAAACAAAAGCCCAGCATTTTCCTATATTTTGAGATTCAAAAATACCACTATCTTTATCATATTCTTCCGAGAGCACAATTTAAGTTAGTCAGACTTGAAATAAGCTATACATAAATGATACTTTCACTATCTTAAAATGAAGATACATTCAGGACACATATTTAGTATTTCCCAGCTCCCAGATATTGGATGGATGTTTACTTAACACTGGCATGTTTGTCAACTTTTACTATTAAGTCTGATTTAGTCTATATCCATTCCACTTCCGAATTTGACTCTTTTTGGCTGGATGTCTGTTACCTTCCGGTTTCTTTGTGTTGGAATTTTAAACTCCGGTCGTTTTATGAGGACTATGGTTAACTGCTCCTCAGATCTCTTCAGGGTATATCGAGACAGCTAGCTAGACTATCTGTCCAATCTCAGTTTTCTGTTGCACGTCTAAAACAGCTGCATCACTGTGTGGTATGGGAGCTGCACTGCCTCCAACCGTAAGACCTTGCAGCGCAAAGTGAAGGCTGCTGGGCGGTCCATTGGTGTCCCACTCCCCTCACTCCTGGACACTTACCAAACCCACCTCACCTGCAAAGCAACCAGCATTGTGGGTGACCTCAGCCCCCCTCACACAGCCTCTTCAGCCTCCTGCCATCTGGGAGACAGTACCGGAGCATCCAAGCCTGTTCCACCAGACTGCCAAACAGCTTCATTCCCCAGGCAGTCAGGAAGCTCAACATCCTCCCCTCTCTCCCTCCCCTCTGCCCCTAGAACTCTGGACTCTGAACACCCCCCCTCCCCACCCCCTCCCCATTAGGATCTGCACTGGCCACTTTATATTTAAAAGAAGACACTCAGGAACTCGCCCTTTATATTGCACATTTCAAATATCTTCATCTTTAGTTTTCTGTACTGTTTGATTTTACATTTGCACTATTTAGAAGGTATTACTGTATTGTATACATTACTTATCTTTATTTATCTTATTTGTGCATATTATCTTTTTTTATCTTTATTTGCATATATTTCTTATCTTTCATATTATACTTGTATGTGTCCTTATTGCACCGTGGGTCGGAGAGAGACATATTTTGCTCTGTATGTCTGGAACATATCGCAGACCTGACAATAAAGTTGACTTGACTTGACTTGAAAACAACCTTTGAACGTACACGTTCCAGCAAAACAAGTTCCTTCCCGTGGCTATTTTGCAGCGACACCAGGGCTCCGTGGGGCGCTTAGCGCCCCCCATGACGATTGTGATTGGTTTAAAGTAGGGCTGTCAAACAATTAGTTTTTTTATCACGATTAATTGCTGAATTTCTATAGTTAATCGCGATTAATCGCATGTTTTATCACATGATTAAAATTCTATTATTTTGTATTTCAGAGCTGTTTTTAAGTATATATTAACAATGGAAAGCAATTCTTACCAGTGTATCTTGATTGGGAATCAAATGAATGCAAAGAAAGTTACTTTATGAACTTGACTTCAAGATTTGTATTTTTTTATTATTTACTGTAAACAAAAGAAGAAAAAAGAAAAAAAAGAAGGGTACTAAACAACAGTCAGCAACTTGTTTATTGTTAAGGCCATGGTCAAAATTTAAGATTTAATAATAATGTAATAACTATAACAAACTTATTTCACCAGTAAATTGCTGTTGAACACAAAAACAAACACCAGATGGGAAAAGAGTATTTTACAATTACTGTGAATGCACCACGAGGCTACATGTTTTAAGTGAACGCACCGTCTGTGTTGTTTAATTGTGACTGTTACGTCCCTGGTGTTGGAATCCTCTACAGTGAAATACAGTCACGCTTTACACAGTTTAACGTTTTAACCGTGTTTAATCCAGCTGCTAGCTAAAGGTAGGCTAACGTTACATGCTGTCAGGTGTAGTGTAAAGTCAGGCACCAAAATGAGGCACCGAAATTTTCGTTCTTATTCGGTCTCGTTACTACCGTTTAAGTCGGCACGTTTCGGTACCCAACCCTACTTACCAGTGTCAATATAGTGTGAAGTAACTTCTAAATAATTTTGATTAATCAGTGACGTCCAGTGATCACCGGTTGATGAGACAGCGTTTGCACTTTGCACTTTGGTTTCAATAACAGGTCGGCGAGTAGCACTCTCCACAATATTGCTTTGCCTGAGCCCACTAGCATCAACCTGAGTCACATTAACTGTACTATGCTTAGCTCGTACGTGGTAGCTCAAGCTAATTGAGTGCTAATTCGGCTTTACACAATGTGCATTTGGCTTTCGACTTGTCTATGAGCCGTCCGGGAGTTTTGGAAAATAAAAAGCGCCATTCAGAATTGTGTTGTTGCTGTCTTTCTCCATCATGCCTGCAGCCAGCAGCAGGAGGATGTGTAGTAAAGGTGCGGCAAAGGGTCAAAATAGTAGCCTGTTAGGCACGACGTGAAGCCAAGTGAAGTGAAAATAAATTAATAGATGCATGCAATTAATGCGATTAAAAAAAATGAATGTTGCGTTATGCTCGGCCCTTAATCGCATCGCGATTAACGCGTTAATGCTGACAGACGTAGTTTAAAGGTATGCCAATAAACCAGAGCACGTTTCTCTCCCATCCCGGAATGCTTTGTGGACTAGCCAGACCCTCCTAAGCAGCGCTGTGGAGGAAGATCTGGCAATGCGAGACTAAGTTGGATTTCACAACACTATTACACTTAGGGATATTTCATCATTGGAAAGATGAATATATCTTTTAATTGGGTAACTTATGTTGTAGAAATGTGAAAAAAAAAATCGAAATTGGTGCCTTCTAGGCTGAGAAAAGCCAGAAAATGTGTTTTTGGCTCATGTGGATGAAAGACACCAAATCCCAGAATGCACTTGCTTCGCTGCTTTAGAGTCCACTCCCAAGCCACGCCTACCGTTTACAGACAGACAGACAGACAGACAGTGAGGCAGCATTCAACTCAACTCAAGTGTGTTTTATTGTCATTTCAGCCATATACACGAAACAACGTTTCACCGTGGCTCAAGTGGTGTTACACATTTAAAATATATAAAAACGATATTATATAAAAACAACATACGAGACAGGATACATTTAGTGCACACACATTATAGGCTCTGTAAAGTTCAGCTAACGCATACTAGCATTAGCGTTTGGTGGGCTGTAAACACAGTATAAACTGTTGTTCAGCCATGTTTCCACAACAACAAAAACACAGCAGTCACTGAACTTGCGTTGGGAGTTTTGTTGAAGTTGGATGTAGTCCAGTTTGTTGTCTAATGAGCGGACACTTGCAAGCAGGATTGATGGAACAGGTGGCCGGCTAGCGTTAGCTTTCCACCTAGCTCACCCTCGTTCCGCGTTTCACCGCTGAAGATGTCCCCTTACTGGCTAGTGTCATAGAGCGAGACCGCTGGCTGAGGCGAAGCTTGCGTAGTGTGTCGAGTATTCCGTCTGTAATAAAGTTTCCTGCAGAATCCCCGATCTGTACCATTGTATTCCAGTGGTACACATGCAATAGTTTGAATGCACATAATTGTTGTAAAAGTTTGCTGCTGAAAAGAGAGCCTGTTTAGCGAAGCTTCAAGATGGCTGACACTCGGTTTGCTTCAGTAAGCGCTGTGTAAAGACGATAGTCCAACCCCCAATGGGCGGGTTGAAAACATGCAGAACTAGCTGGCTGTAGTCCACTGACTCTGGGCAAAAATGCCTCCGATGACGCTAAATGACGACATTTGCGTCATCGAAGGCTTTTTTCCAGACCCCCAATACAGAGAGTCTCAGGGGGATATGAGGGAGGGAAGCACGGTCTTTCGAAAATACTACCGGGTTCCTACTGATACAAAGCTTAATGCTAAATCGGTGAAGTATCCCTTTTTAATTTTGTAGTTTTGAGTTTGAAACAACTATCAAAAATGTCACCGTTCTTTCCCATACTTACACCATGCAACATGACATCATGACTTCGCGTAAACATACAAAACCCACTTTCTTAAGCCAAGTGGCGTGTTATCAGTACGCATTTTGAGCTATCCGCGTGTATGTCTACGCTGTATACAGCCAACGTAAACATACACGCCACTTGGTGTGTTATCGCGTAAACATACACACCTCTTTCTAAAGCCAAGTGGCGTGTTATCTGTACGCATTTTGAGCGCCGTATATAGCGGACGGGTTGGGTTTAGGAAACGAAGAACCGGTTGGGTTTAGGAAAAGAAGAATGGGGTTGGGTTTAGTAAAAGAAGAAAGCGACGGTTGAGTTTAGGAAACGTGACATGCGGGACACGAAGGAAACGTGACAAGCGGGACCCGATCCCTGGTCTCCTGGGTGAAAGTCCTGAGTTTGACCCATCCACCACCCCGACCAACCTCCCTAAGCGGCTTTTCGGCCTTTCATACTACTCGCTACGGTGTAAATTCACACACAATCGCAAGGTCAGTGGAGGCCAAAGGGCGTTGATAAACACGCTAAAAAGCGAGTATGCATCTTCATAACACACCAAAAATGGCATACGAATTGCCGTGTTATACATACGCCTCTTCATGAGAAAGGTCTGCACCATGGCATTGTTTACATCCTAAACCGTTTTTGCTAAGCTTGCGTGTACTGCCAAAGGGGCTTTCGTGCCCTGACTTAAGCCTCTGAGGCAGCACTTCCTCTCAGGCTGTCTAGTTCCCCCAACAAGCTCACAGCATGAGACTAAGTGCAGTTTTAATTTAGGCCAAGAAGTCTAATGCATGTACAGAACTGCTGCAGCCACAAATCCCCAAAAGGCACAACTGGCACCTGGTCAGATAAAAATGCAATTAAAAAAACTTTTTGCACAGTGCATTAACTTTGACATAACTAAATATTGAAAAGCATAAGAGGTACTAAACTAGCTGGGTTCCAGCCCCCGACAGGCTGGCCAATTTTCAAATTTGTCCAACAACAGCTTGTTCTCAGGTGAAGAAACAACCGAGCCACGAGACACCAATGCGCATGAGACTGCTGCTGGTGAGTTATCAATCTGTGTTAGAGACAGAAAATGTGGGCTGGATATTCCAACATGCTCAGTGGTGATGTGACATTATACATGCAGTCCCCCTGGAAATGAGCCACCCATACTGGAGATGAAGTGGGCAGGAAAGCATCCGTTTTTAGGGTTTGAATTGGCACTCAGTCAGGAGTGCCACTTCATTCCATTGACGAGCCTTCTTAAAGCGGTATGCTGCCAGATCCGATGGTGGTTTCGGTTTGAAGTAGATACATTAAATGTATTATACAATGAATGAGGTACTCAAACATGGCTGCTCATTCATTCCAGTAAAAGCTGTTCACATGGAGCAGACACTAACGGAAACGGTTTTACTTGTTTCCTAACATGTGAATTAGGGCCCTATTTTAACGATCTGAAACGCAAGTATCAAACACCAAACTCAAGTTGCTTTGTGGGTGGATCTAGAGCTCTGTTGCTATTATACCGGCGGGATAAATGACTATTGCGTCCGATGCAAATCTAAAATGGGTTGGTCTGAAGTAACTACATTACTCATAGGTGTGGTTTGGGCGTAATGTGCAATAAACCAATCAGAGCGTTATCTCACATTCCCTTTAAAAGCAGGCGCACTTGTTGCATGGCAAATTGCTATTATAATGGCGGATTTGCTAGGCGCACGCTCTTATTACATCCATGGGCGCATGCCAGGAGAGGTTCACAGCCAAGGAGACCAACGTTTGCTATTGATTTTTCTTTTTGATAAATAAGAATAAAGAAATGTCACAAAAACATACTTTCAGATGTTTTGGGCTCACTCTCACTGAATCACGAGGTTATGAATGCATGGTGATATTTTTGCAATGTAGTCTAACCGAGATTACCTCACTATAGACAATGCAGCTCTTCTGTCTCTCCTCTCCCGTGCTGCTGCTGGGGCATTTGGGTTAAGTGGCATCGGCACATGCAGTTCAACATCAAATCTCCTTAAGTCCTCTAATATTTCCTCATTTATGTCATCAACACATCCATGATTCATGGAAATGTTGTGTAAAACAAGGTCATATTTTTCTTTGTATTTATGTATGGTTTGCAATTATGGGAACTGCTGGGTCCGTGAGATGAGAGAAGCAACGTGTATGCGTGGTGTGCACACTCTACATTACGGCCAAGAATGCGCCCTTAAAATAGCATCTGAATAGCGCGCCACTGACTTTAGACTAGGTTTTTCCTGGTCTGTGGCGGAATTGTTTTCTGAAACTGAAAATAGCACTAGGGAACCTTTGCACCGGAACACGCCTCCTCTTTTTGCTGAACCGCCCCCGGGAGCGCAAGTTCATTTCCTAATTTACCGACGTGAGTCTGTGGAGGGAAAAGTCCGCAGTCCATTGGGTGTAAAATAGGAATGATACATGCGTCGGTTTACAAACACAATTGCGCTGGGTGTAAGATAAGGCCCTTAGTGTCTTTCTCTCATCACTTAAGGCAATTTATCAGATTTCACCCATCTTCCTCTGGAACCATAAAAGCCTTTATACTTAAATTGTTTTTACATTTGCAGTAATACCCCCCAAGACCTGTTAACAGACTTTGATGTGTAAAATAGGTGAAGTAAACCTAACTACAGCATTTTCACTGTTGGTAGGCAAACGTTGCTTTAGCAGAATGTCTTCCCCCCCCCACACGGTTATTTACTTTTAATGCAAATTAATGTACTGTTTTCTAATCTTATTTAACAAATCACTTGCAAGAGTAGCTGTGAACTGCACATTTCTGATAATGACAGCCTGCAAATACCTCCAGAGAAAATGTTTACATTACAATAAAACACATAATACAAATACATAGTACTTTAACTACAGTACACTTAATGGCCCTCATTTATGAAACGTGCGTACGACCTAAAACAGGCGTAGGACGGGCGTACGCCGATTCCTACGCAAAGCTCGGCATTTATCAATTTGAACGTGAGCGTAGGTTGCGAAAAAATCTCACATCTGGTCTGAACTTGTGTACGCAAGTTTTGGAGTCAGTGTGGACTTGCGGTGCAGCATATACTCAGTTTAACAGGAGAAGGAGAAGTCATCAGTTGATCACTTATCAGCAATGGCAGATCTGGCTCTTTTAGAAGACCTCTATGAGCAGGTCTGCAACATTGTTTTAGCCTGTGGGGTTCTGCACAACATCGCGCAGGAAGACACGGTGCCATAAATGTAGCGATGGAGCCAGATGACCCGATGCCCAGAGAGCAGTGTCCAGCACAGACCCAACTGGGGGCTATACAAATGAGACAGGATATTATTCCTCGCTTTTAAAGGGTAGCCTATGTTTGGCAATGATATTCAATACAGGAAACATGACGATGCACAACATTTTTATTTATTCTTCAGGTTTTTGTTTCTCTTTCAAGTGAAAGATTTATTTCTGCCATTGACCGAGTTATTTCGGCTTGTTTTTCCAGCCCCTCTGCTGTCAGGAGACAGGGTCGGGTGGTGGTCCAGCACAGGGGGCGGAGGACACGCGCTCTCCCTCAGCTGTTGCCTCGTTCTGACTCATGAAAAAAAAAACACGAGTAAAATAAAAGACACTGCATAAACTCTGGACCGCTACCGTGTGTTTATTTAAATACAAGTATACCTACATAGGCCTAAAAGATTGCAATAGAAGCCTATAATTAGGACTAGGATACATATGTCAAGCATGTATAAATTAAATAAACTTCAGCTGGAGTCCGATTTACTACGGCAACACAACACTGTTGACCGCATCAGTGATCTCTTTCCATTCCGCATTCTTTCTACAGCCTATAATTACAGTTTTCAGGCTGCCAAATAGTACACACGTTAGTGCAAATTAACCTGAGATGTCAGGGTTTCAGTCTCCACCTCTGAAAAGTGCCGCTTCTCAACCGGATTACGTCTCGCCATGTCGTAAATTGCAGGGGCGAGGCCTCAAAACCGAGAATATATTGGGGCGTGGTATTTAAATTACGATCGTTTCCAGCCGCTGCATTTATCAATGTATGACCATTCTTACGCTCTGATTGGTGTGATACGAACGTTTCATGAATCACACGTGAAGCCTGTCGTAAGACGATTTCTGCGCTCATATCTGCGCTGGTTTCTACGTTAGGTTAATAAATGAGGGCCAATGATACTCAGGGTCATAGACACTCATAATAGGTAAAAAGTTGGCAATGAGTTATGAGCAACACACTGCAATTACTATCACAAGATGAAAGCATGGCTATAAAAAGACATCATTAACATAATGGTTTTAAAGATTTTAAAGAGGCTGAGCAGAACCATTTCATAACATTCAGGTTCATTTTAAATTACTCTCATTATTTTGACACAGTTCTTGAAAACCACACGACACTCCAGGTGGGAATAACCTAAACTGCAGCAAGACCCATTCATTATTCATCCTCTTGTTTCAATGCCGTGGGGAAAACATCAGTCAAACAAAAGAGAGCAAGTGAACTGTCGACACTCTTTTTTTTCAATGCATCTATTCTTTTTCACCTCAGATGAACTTTATCTTTTTGCCCTAAGTAGTTTTATAGATTATACAGAATTCCAGTGTGACCTTCTGGTCTGGTAGGTGGATGATATCTCTCACAACTCTTTTTTAAGTGCTACATGTTCAGGTTCAGTGTGACCTACAACAGATGCAGGGACATCTCTCCTGGGTGACAATTCTTTGGTGAAAAGGGAAACACTTGAAAGAGAAACCGTGACAGACGCGCTGACAGGAAACGAGAGACAAAGGGCTTGAGTGTCTCCAGTATGAGACGCGTTCACATGTGCATACTGTGTTGTTGGTATGGGAGACAGAAGATCAGTCAAACAGAAATGTACAGGTTAGGTAGGGTTAAAAAATGATTGGCAAGATTTGCCAAATAAACAAAACCCTGAGCATTTAAAGGAGAGGGTATCTTCATCAGTTGTGTTGACAGTGAGATGTGGGTTTAACAGAATAATTATTTAAAAAAATAAATACTTTGGGGACTTACACTGTTGTACACTCATCTCTGGGTCAAATGATCCTCGGTGTGCCTTCCTTCGCATGCACAAAGTAGTGAATTAACCCCATCACATTGTGCAGTACTACGAACGCCCTGAAAGGCAAGGTGAAAAAAAACACATACAGTAAGATTATCTCCTATGTAGGAGATAGTATTTCGTACGTAGAAGATAGTATTATCCTAAAGTTTATCTCCTAATTAGGAGATATTGTCTTGTACGTAAAAGATCAAATTTGACTTATTTTTCAGGGCGAGAAAGCCGCGCTGAATTGCTTAGTACACGATACAAAGGGAATTGAAAGTTCAGCCAAATGCAGCATAAACAAAAGTACAAATGTTTAGAGTAAAATATAATGAAACTATGCATAGGTGCCGACTTGGGATAAACAGTGTAGATAGGCTAAAATGTTAATTGTCATGTTCTGTACTGTACTATACGTTCTTGTGTTCTTGTGAAATATTAGCTTTTGTGGCCAAAGTACTGTCCCTATACACAAGTTACGTCAAGAAGTTAAAGATCCTGGAAATGTTCTTGACATGGCCGTTACTGAGGATGCTTCGGTTGGTAACTTGTATGAACTTGAAAGCACCAGTATCCCAGCGTTCATTTCAGCATTCAAGTGAGGATCAGGTTTCCACCACTCTGAACAGGACCAACAACGGTACGTTTTTTTTTTTTTTTCATTACTAAATTCACTTCTGACAACCTTTTATGCGAGAAATCAACCGTGTAGATTTTGAATATTGGCAGTTTTTTATATATATAGATATATATATATCTATATATATATAGATATAGATGTAGTTCGTCATTACTTTACGGTTTATTTGATTTTCTTACATACATAAATATTTTAGAAATTGAGTTTCAGACTGTGTAGTCCATACACACACATTTGTATGTAAAGTGGTAACATGTTTTTTTTCCCTAGGCATGTAATGTATACAGTGCAAATATAATAATATAATATTGATAATTCCACATAACAGTAATTCAATCAGGAGAGACTTCATTGCAGATATGCAAAAATGTATTGTATATAGCATTATGTGAAATGTAGACTCCATCGTTATGAAATGATATTTTTATAGGGGTAGAAATCCAAAAGATAATCCCCCGATTGAGTCTAGACACTGATGGTGGTGTGAGGAGCCCAACGACCAAACCGAGGAGCCGACGGCAGTGGCCTGCCGGAGGAGCACCCAGGATCTGAGCATGAAGAAGACCGGAGGAGCAAGGGGAGGAGGAGGGTTGTGCTCTTTGCCTGAAATGAGAGAGAGACAGGTTTCAAACAGGGATGTCATGCTGTGATTGGCTCGTGAAATTCATGGCCACTTCTGATTGGTTAAAATTAAAGTGAACGCCTCTAACAGCTGATCAGTTAGAAGAGAGAGAAAAGTGATTAAGTTTAGAAGTCTTCCTGAAAGAATTTACGCTGTGCTCCATTAAGGACACCTGTAGGACACTCTAGTGCTGCATATCCATTCAGAGAGGCATGATTCATTTTTTTGTTTAAAACTAACTAAAACTTATACAATAATATTTGTAGGGATAGCACCCCACTGTGTGGTTGCTGTAACAGAAAAAGCAGTTTTCTAAAATGTTGTCAAGCAATGGTTTATATAACAGTTGATTACCTTGTTTGTGTTATTTCAATATGATCTGTTAGAATAAATAGTTTAGGGAGTGTTGGAGCTAAAACACGCAGTATCTTATAAAGTAAACAAACATTGGTCATAAACAAAAGCCAAAGCTCAATAAGTTTTATGTGTCCTATAATATTTTATTAGTGGCATTAGTTGATTTTTTTGGTCCAGAGCTTGTTTAAAAAGTTTTTTTATTAAGTGGTTTTATTGTTGTGGTTTTCATTTCTGGCTGTTAGTTTGGAGCACTGCAGGCAGCCTCTGTGCTGGGGGTTTGGAGCAATACCAGCAAGAACGCATCACCTCAAACTGTCAACAGCGTTCTGTGTGCTCTTGACCTTGCATTCTTTCAATAACAACTTTGCATTCTTGGGATTGAGATATGCCCTGTATCTCTTCCTCTTATTATTTTAAAAGTGTATCATTACACATTTAAACACACACACACACACACACACACACACACACACACACACGCTCACATGTCAGCACCACGTCTGATACCAAAAACAAAACCCCTGCAAATTCTCTAAACCGAGTAGATTTATACTTGAATGGAAAACAGCTGCAATTCCTCAGATAGTAGGAGATAGAAGTGTAAAGCCTGTTTTACAGTTCTGCGGAGGCTCCACGCAGAGCTTTCGCCGTAGCCTATGTAAGTGGCCTGATGCTTATACTTGTGCGCTGTTGTGTGCGTCAAGCCGGCACGTGTGTGTGTGTGTGGGGGGGGAGTGGGTAATAGAGCGAGGGAGAAGTGAGAGAGTGACGGCGATTAGCTTTGGAGCAAGTACCGACTCTAGAGTCATAGTGAGAGAAACAAAGTGTCTCCCCTGTGCTTTCTGACCACGGTGGGACATTTGTAGCAAGAAAAGTTAACCCTCTCCTTGATTTCATGTTGTTTATGGAGAAGGAGAACCAGGAAATGAGTCAGGGGAAATGCAACGCTACCAAGCAACGGCCGAGCGACGTGTCGCTGCGATGTAACATTTTTCGAGAGGTGCACGTCAGGCTACGGCGTAGGGTCCGGCGTAGACGCAGAGGGGTCTGCGGGTGTACGCCGTCAATTCTACGCACAACCATAAAACGGCCTTAACTCCCTGAAGTTTCATGTTAATGAGCACGCATTAACACGAGACACAAGTCAACACAAGAAAACAAGATAGAGATCCAAACATGGGAAGCCTGCATAGTTTTGTTGCATGCCCACTACAGTATGTCTATATTATGTTGTCCATTCCGTTCACTTTTGTTCTAGTTCAGCTGAATGTGTGATTAGGGAGGTTATCTTTTTGCCTCAAAAAATAAAAGCCAGCAAGGACATAAAGTAAATAGAATGCATGCTTTTATTTGTGTGTCATCATGAAAAGCAGAAAATATAGTATAATTCCACGTTTTGCTCTATAAAATCCATTGTCCATTGCATTTGACTTTTTTTTTATCTACCACATCATCAACAACTTGTAAAACAGGAGAACAATGACCATATTGTAACAATATATTGTATTAAATAGTTAGTCTTGTCTATGTGGGGGAACACAAAAACAAAGAGCCCTCCCTGGCTTCCCACTGGTGAGTCCCTGAAGTTGCAAAGGGTTGAATCCTGTGCCAGAATTGTTTGTACTCAGGGCTTGACCTGATTACAGAGTAGAATATGGAAATTTGGCAAGAAGTTGAACTGAACTGACTTCTGGTGCTTATATGTTTCATGCCGAAAGAAATAAAATCTTATCAGAATCTTGGGATTAGGGCCTGGAGGTGCGAACCAAAAAGAAAGTCTCAGATTTAATCAGTGAAAAAGGCCCTGACTTTATCTTTAAACAATGTAACTTGAAACACACTCTTTTACAGTCTTGTACACTCATGCACTCTTTACCTCAGACCTGTGATTGGATAGTACATTGCATTACATTTTAGTATAATGTAATCAATTGTATTTCTTAAAATCCTGGGTTCTGCTTTGCATTCACGTTGGCCTAGTCAGTGTTTTTGTGGTTTCTGATTTGGGTATGATATGAATTACAGAATGTATGTTGAAATGAAAATAATCTGCTCAGACAAAAAAACTTTAATGCATTTACTGTTACTTGGTTTCGTTGTAGGGTTGTCTTGTCTTATTACTGAACCATACAGAGTTATTACTGAGTTTATTATCTAGGCCGTGGTTTGATAGATGTTCTCTTGACGTCAGATTCAGATCAAAGCACTTTATTTGTCTTCCTGATCATTTGTTGACCTAGAACTGACATTTGGAAAGATTCACTGCTTGTGTACAGTACGTGTCTCTGTGTTTCTAACTGATGACAGTTGTAAATATCAATCATGTAGAGCTATACTGTAACTCACATTTTATATACTCTGGTAAAGATGCAGAACAAGACTACATAAATGCATTTGTCTGTTTATCTCACATACTCTACACCCCCTGAGATACATGTTTTCTATGCAGAGGTGTATAGTCCAGGTGCCAGAAAGTAAAAATCCTGCCATGTTTTTGGATCTGCCTCTACATCTAGAACAGGTGTTTTCACTAACGAGCTCATCTACCTGGTAGAGGAGCTGGTTTAGTGATGGTTGGGACAGCTGCTGGACAGGATTTCTACTTTCTGGCACCTGGACTATACACCTCTGTTTCTATGGAGACCTGTGTGAGCGGTGGTAGTGGGGACTCAGGAGAGACCTTGTACCTTCTTAGGGTTCTGCTATACTGATGGATAACCTTTGATTCACAGTCATTTCATTTAACCCACTTTGCTCTTTGGGGAGCATAGGTCATACATGAACTTTCTCCAGCTGGTTTGGTGTTGGATGATGTTCTTTGCTTCCTTGTGTTATTTCCTTGAGTTCTGCATCCACAGACCTCAGCTGTTCCTGGGTCTTCCTGTTTTCTTTTCCCTTGTGGATTCCATTTTTGAAAAATCCCGGGAATCTACCTGCCAAACACAATAACTAACGAAGAACTCTGGCAAATCACCAAACAAGAACCAACTGACACACAAATCGAACGCAGGAAATGGGGCTGGATTGGGCATACCCTGAGGAAACCACCCTCCAGCACGACAAGACAGGCTTTAAAGGTTTGAAGTTTATTGCTTGTTGCCTTTTTGGTTCTCCATGTTTCTGCCCCATAAAATAAAACTGATTTTACATTTGAGTTGAAGATGTAGATTCTATTTTTTTGTGGAAATGTGTTTTGAACACCATATTTGTCTTAGTATTAAGACAGATGATCTTGCCTTCCCTATTCTTGTTTGTATGTCTTCATCACTGCCTGCGTCCTTCCCAACAAAGCTTTCCAGGTATGTAAATATGTCCGCCTCTTCGTCCAGGTTTATGGCATGGTTTGTTTTATGGTTGATATTTATCACCTTGGTTTTTGATTTATTGGTGAGGAATCCTGCAGAGGCTGCAATTGCAGCGAAGCTTGGGGATTTCTTTTTGCATTTGTATTTGTGAATTTGACAAGAGGACTATGTCTTCTGCGATGTCCAGGTCTTCAAATTGTGACTACAGTGTCCACTGAATCACCAGGTTTGTTCGGTTAGGGTTGTCTTGATGATCAAGTCAACTGCCAACTAGGGTTGGGTAATGAAACTCAGTGCTTATATGGCACCAGTGCCTAAACGACTGGTATCTACCGGACCGAATAGCAACGATGATTTCGGTGCCTCGTTTCGGTGCCACTGGAATGCCTGTGCTTCTCTCTGATGGTCCAAAACGCACGTTGGACGCAACAGAAGCATCACTGCACGGGACGTTAGTTAACAGCAGGTAACCTAGCCTACCGTTAGATAGTAGCTAGATTAAACACGTTAAATGATGTAAAGTGTGACTGTATTTCACTGTAGAACACAGACGGTGCGTTCACTTGAAACTCGCCTTGCCAGCCTCGTGGTGCATTCAAAGTTATTGTAAAATGCCCTTTTCCCATATGGTGGTTGTTTTTGTCATTTACCAGCAATTTACTGGTGAAATAAGTTGTATTGTTATTACATTATTAATAAATCATATAATTTTTACCATATGGCCTTTGCAATAAACAAGCCGTTGTTTAATGTCACTGACTGTCATTTTGTGTTTTTATTTTTAACTTTTTTTTTTAAGTATCGGATCAGGCGCTGTTTAAGCACCGGCATCGTTTTAAAAGTATCGCTTTAGCACCGGTATCGGAAAAAACCCAAACGATACCCAACCCTACTGCCAACAGGAAGAGAAAAGGAGACAGGAAACAACCCTGTCGTACTTCTGTCGCTGTAAAACTGTCAGTGAGATATTCGTTCTGTAGGACTCGGTGATTGTAGATATGTTGTGATTATATCACAGCTAATTGGCATTGTTCAGCCCTACACAAAACGGTCATCAGGTCTGGCAATATGCTGTAAAAGTTTTAATCACATTCCAATTTAAATGGATTTGAATTTATAAATAATAATGTTCACAATGAAATAGGCTCTCCTATCCTTGCTGCCTGCACATACTGTGGCGCTTGCTATTTGCATTGCTGGACTCAAAAGATTTGTTGAGTCTTAACTCAGTGACATATTTATGCCACTATGTTTGAAAGTGCATATAAGTTATTTTAAATTACTACCACATGTCAAACTTTTCCAATTATTTTACACATGCTGTCTTCTGTAAATGTATATAGTCATGTTAGCTGATATTCAACAGCAGTTTCTCTCCATGTTTTGACATTTTACTACAGTGCTGGGCTGAGCCTAACTGAACTGTATCCAGATGCATTACAATTAATAAATAATTCCTTGTATTGCAACTTGGCAGTCTCGTCATCGCCTTAAAATCTCCTTATCTCCTATAGGAAAAGCAGGTTTCGTATCACCAGCTTCACTTCCACCAGCAGTGTGCTAATTACCCCACAGTGTCCTCAGTTCCCATAGCTGTTTTACGGATCTCTAAGGGGAAAAGAAACACATTTTGAAAAGCTTACGCTGCTCAAATATGACTCTTGAATTGGAATGGAAAAATGTCAAGTGTATGCTTTGTAAGGAGATGGATGAGAACATTGAAAATCCTCCTTCGCCTAGCAGAGAGAGAGAGAGAGAGAGAGAGAGAGAGAGAGAGAGAGAGAGAGAGAGAAAGAGAGAGCCAAGACAATGCCTTGCATAACCTCTGAATTATTTACATATTCCAATGGGGGTGCATAAACATTACTGTTAAATGCCAGGCTGGCTGAGAATGGACACAAACATTCCTTGGCAGCTATCATATTACAGTATTCCGTCTCAGACCATGTGATGGTGGAAGAGTCTCTAGAGAGAAGGGGGGACAGTATCTGCTAGCAGGATCGATATATTGATCATGACCCAGGGACCAATGGTACTTTCATGTCAGTGGCCATCCTAGCTCTGCTTAATTTATTGATCATTTAATAGTTTTTGCCAAGGCAGTCAATATTGATGCAGGGAATAATCCTTAACATCTACCTGCCCACTGTCTCTACGAATAAACTTGCAGAGTGCATAATGTCAGGACATTCTATTGTTGTAATGGTTTCAACCCAAAGTGTTTGGCTAGGATTAAATAGTAAATCCAAAAAATACAAACATATTTCTGTTCTGGTTGATTATCTACCATATCATGAAGAGACAACTTTTCAAGGATGCTGGTCTCCAGGGAACTGTTCTCTATCAATACCAGTTGAGGGAATGTTTCTGTAGCATTATAGCACAAGGGCATTGGATTGTCGAACATACCCATACACTTGTTTCCTTTATAAATGAGGTCCTTAGTTTGGTATGCACGTCAAGAGAGAAAGTAACCTTGGATTGCTCTCTGCTCCATGCTTTTTCTTCTCCTGTCTGTTCTATTTTTCAACACACTTGTCGTCAAAGCTTTGTTTGTATCTTATTCCCTGATTAAATCAGTCAATTAATTATATACTTTGCTCAAATGTTGAGCACCTAATGTAAGAATAAGTTCATCTGAACTGAACAAATAATTGAACTATAAAATTAAAATAACAGTGCTTGTAATATTTGCTGTTATTACAGTTTGTGAACATCTTCCTGAAATTATTCAAAAAGTCAAGTCAGAAAAATAAAGTTTTCACATACGGTAAGTAAACACTGCGTTACTGTTGTTTACTCCCTATAAATGGATGCTTGATGTAAGGTGTCACCTCTTGTTTTTCTCTTTCATCTCCTCCCTTTTCCACCCACGGATCGACTGTATGTGCTTTGGCTCAAGATGTATCATCAACATCGTGTCTGGGCTGTTGGGGGGAAAACTGCTTTATGACTGCTCAGGGGCATAGAGAAAGATTCACTCATACTTTGAGTCAAATGTTTAAGATATCATTTGAAATAAATGACCATTTTTATTTTTGGCAGAAACAAGCCATTAGGAAACTAGCTCCTTACCTTCAACTACAGTGTGTTTTCAGTGTTGAAATCCCTGAGAAATCTTTTGAGAATAGCGTGATAAAACCCTTTCAGTAGCTGAAAATCAGTCAAATTAGGTGCTCGCTAACCTGATTAAAAAAGTCAGATTTGATTTTGGGATAATGTCTGTAACGATGTTTGCACTTTAGAGTAAATAGATAGAAATCAACAAGGTTTTCCCATTTCTTCTAGTGTTGTAGTGGTCTGGACCAGTTACCAGGCCTGTTTCCAGTCTATGCTAAGCTAGTCTCGCATTATCAGACCTTCCTCCACAGCGCTGCGGAGAAGGCTCTGGCTAGTCCACACAGCATTCCAGGATGGGAGAAAAACGTGCTCTGGTTTATTGGCATTTCTTTAAACCAATCACAATCATCATGGGCGGCGCTAAGCACCATACGGAGCAACAGCGCCGCTGCAGTATAGCCTCGGGAAGGAACTTGTCTTGGTGGAACGTGTACGTTGAAAAGTTGTTTTAGTCGCGCAACAGAAAACTCAGATTGGACAGATAGTCTAGCTAGCTGTCTGGATTTACCCTGTAGAGATCTGAGGAGCAGTTAACCATAGTCCTCATAAATCCAGCGGAGGTTAGAACGCCAACAGACATCTGGCCTAAATGAGGGACATTAGGCGGATTTTCCGGGGGCATCGGAGCAATCCCGGAAGTGGAACGTTGTGGATATAGACTAATGCTAATCTAATACTCTTTTTCAACCAAAATAAGCGATGTCACAAACTCGCCTGAAAACAGGTGAACAAGAAAAACCTTTCCTGCTACAGCTTTCCGAAACAGCAAACACTGCTGTACATTCACTTTTATCTTCGCTAATCTCACTAGTCTCTCTTTCAAACTAGGTGCTGACAAAATGATGTTCGAGCGCTGCTTAGACCAAGATGTCAAAAGTTACGGACAGAGGCAACGCCTCACAGCATCTTGCTAGAAAAGGGCCAAAAATTTGCCTTTTTTCCCGGGTGTCCTTTTTCCATCACTGCCTGATACTGAATACTCGTGCTTACTGTTCATTTGTCCCGGAAGTGAATGCTGATTGTAACCTTTCCCAGTGTAGTCAAAAGCCAGATGTTAGTGCGTAGAAGTGGGTTTTTTGGCCAGTGGGAAAGAGGTATACTGTAAGTTAGCTGGCTGCTGGCGATAGCTTCATGCATAACATACAGTCTTTAGAGTGGTATCATTCTTATCATCTTACTCTTGGCAAGAAAACAAAAATGTCAAACTTTTCCTTGAATTATTTTACACAGCACTGGGTCTATCAGGTTGTGCTTACTCTCATTTTGATCTTAATTTGATTCAAACAACTCAGAAAAGGTTTTGTATGAGATCAATAGATTACATTATGTATATAAATGAACTTTTAATAGAACGTTTAAGTAGTTTACCACAGTGTAAAATGGATAGTTTAGGCATTCTTTGCAGTATTAACATTCATTTTACTACTCTAGACTGCCATAAAACAGAATGTTTGTTTGTTGTCTATATGGCCTTTTTATGACACTATATACTACACACACAATCACAAGCAAATAATCCACACACACACTTATGCAAAAAGCAATAAACACACAAATACACATTCATGTGATTCCCAAATGCCTTTTGTGTGCAGCTTGATAATATGTGAGACCTTCTGGGTGTCAGTAAATACTTTCTATAGTTTCACTGGAACAGAGGCCTTAAGTAGCCTCAGTAAATGGTTCTATAAGCAGTTCACTGAAGCATGATGTCTCCTTACCTGAAGCCCCTTACTATTATCCCTCACATTCTGCCACTGATACAATTTATTTTCAGGCAATTGTAGCACAGACCAACGATTCCCTTGATTGATTCTATTGCTTAGGCTAAAAATGTGCCCTCGCTCTTCAAAGAGAAGGGAGTCACCCACGTGTCCATGAGCTTTAGACACAGGCTTTACAGCAAAACTTTAAGAACTCTTACATTAGGAAACATCCAAATCAAAGCCCATTTTAATTGTAACTCAAGTATTTTTTCCAGATATTTCTGGTTTAAGCTGAATAGATTTTAAGAGGTTTGTCTAGACTGAGGTTAGTGCAGAGGGCAAACGGGTCAGCTCCGACTGCTTACTGCTTAAAAGCAAACTTCAAACGAGATTCATCATGACCGCTGATACTGAAAAAATATTGCCTTTAATCGCTGTTGTCAGAAAAGATACTGATCAGGAATACCTACATTTCTTTTCCTGTTTCATAACAGAACATACAGAAATGTCATTTACAAACTGGCATTTCTATTAAATAAACACATTACTATATGTTAAATGTGTATTACTCACCCTGGCTCCTGTTGCCTACATTCATACCTGTCTACAGCTGAAAAGATACAAAGCAGAACAATGCCAAATACCTCAGTATAATTAAACCAAACAAGCTCCAATTACCTCACGCATGATTACAAGTTTACACTTTTAATCAGTAGACTCCTCTTGGCCTATGTTATAGCTTTTAGTGGCCATTTTACCGTTAACAACTGCAGTTGAGCGACAGGACGAAAGAATGGGTGGTGGTGGGTGTCATGTGTTTACTCAAGTCTTTGATGATCAGGGTGGTGGAGGAGGTGGATTAGAGGGCTTCCGCATAACTCACATTGTTACATTATAAATCCTGCTGTCTCATGCAGGTGAACAGCATATTGATCTTTGCGCAAGAAATATAGTCCTTCGAAGCCATTTGCCTTTGTTGATATGTGGCGTTGTGTCAAAAATGAGTTGCAGCGGTCTCGGGAAAGAAGATCAAAGTCACAGACTTAAAGAACCACTCCTCAGTGTGACCATGCGTTTGTGTTCTTCTCACCATTGTCTGTTTTGTATGTTTGAATCAAAGTATAACAGCGGTTGCAGTTGTGTGTGTCATGATTGCAGTGTGTGCTAATGCAGGCTTGGAAGTGAAGTCCTCAGTGAAGGGCTGAGTGTCATCTCTTTAAATTGTTCTTAAATCCCAAGCCTCAGCCAGTGAAGAAAATATTTGCTCAATCCGAGAGGGGAGGCTGGTAAAAATCTATCCTTGATCTCAGTAGTTATATAACGTGAACAAAATCTGAATGTGTCAAGACTTTAGGCATACCTTTAAACAAACTATAATCCAAACTGAATCCTGAAAATCTGAATAAACAAAGCTGTCTGTAATTAAAAGCTGTTTAAAGCCCAACAAGAAATTTGAGTCTGTTAAGATAAAACCCTGCTGAGTCCTCATGGTTTGAGGAATCTGTGGAGTTATGTTAAAAGGAGCCTTGCTGAGCCTGACAAAGAATTAAAGCATGTTTTCGCATCCTAAATATTGTATTATCAGTATCTTCCAGTATATTCCAGTGATGCTTTCCTGAAATTAAATTATTTCCAGACACTGACTGATACTGAACTGAACTGAATTAAAGATGTATCACTTGCACACTATGCATTACGTCAGTTCTAAAAGAAGGTAAATTATAACAGAGATGTCTAATCACAACTCAAAGGCTATTTAAGCTGGCTATTTAAGCAGCTATAAGAAGTAAAGTTTACAATAGTGTGAAAGTTCATGTCAATTATATTATTATATATATAACTCTATTATGCATTCAGCACAAACTGACAAAAACGCTGTCGAGTGGAACTTCAGCGGAGCATAGCTGACTACTCAGCAAACCCAGCCAAATATTATGATTTTCAACCATAGTTTAAATACAAAATGCAGGTTTGTGGATGTGGGGGGCTCAGGCCAGTGTTTTAGGCAACCACCAGATTACCGCCTTGGACATATTCATAGTGGAAACAGATGGGATGGCATGCACAGTGGCAGATCATCGTTATTATGGTCACATAGTGGGGGCGAGTTATGGAAAATGTTCCTTGTCAGGCAATGTATCATGGTTCATTTACTGTAAAACTGAAAGCAATGGGTGACATTGTAAAAGTACAAAAAATAGGAATACTTTTGATGTGAATGCAATATCTTGACACTTTGTGTTTTTGAAATATCCAGTGCTATTTTAGCAGTTGTACAATTTGTCTGATTTTCAATAACAAAATGCCCAAATTGTCAAAGTAGTTATATATTGAACATCACAATCATAGCTTATCAAAATCTCTTTTCCTGTGCATTTTCAATGCTAGCACTCAGTTAATTTGATGCAGAAGAAAAGTATAGCCTAATAATAATAAGCAGAATGACAAAAAGAGGGAAAGTATGAGCTGGTGCCAGTGGTATCGATGGCCTGGGACTAACAGAAGAGAGAGGAGAGAAATAGAGAAGCCTGCTGGGGGAACACATAACTCTGCTCTGTGTCCCAGTGCTGAGAGAGGAAGGGAAAAGAAGATACAATGCAATATTCTCTTTGGAATTAATACACTGTCTCTTCTCCAAGAGCATCTAATTTAGTGTTGCTTGCCTTCCTTACTGTCTCAATCTGCCCCTCGCTCGCTCTGTCTCTCCCACTTTCTTCATCTATCTCCTTCACTATCTCGCTGTTTTTCCATCCTGCTCTGTGCCTCCCTCCCCTCCCGTCTAACCACCACCTCTTTCCCTTTGCTGTCTCTCGTTCTCTCTTTCTCTGCCTTAGGCCTTTGTTAGACTGTCTTTGTGGCGAGTGCAGACAGAAAGAGGCAGGCCTTGAACACGACTCAAGCAGTCTGATTGGGAAGGAGAGCGCGAGAACCTGGAGACATGGGAGATGAGAGAGGGAGCGAGTGGATATGAAAACCCTCTTCTCCCCCTGTGAGAGACAGAGGGAATGAGAAAGGAGAGGGAGCATACGGATAGAAACACAGACAGGCAAGGAAGAAAAAAGTGATTATCCCCTTATCCACTGTTTTAAAGAGGTTAACCTCATTAAAACTGTGGTTATGAAAATGCTGAGGGCACAGTAGATAATAAAGCCTCATGCCAATAGTACATTCTCAGTCTGATTTCATAGATTCTTCGCCCCTTAAGTTTCAATTTCAGATTACTTCTGCATCCCAAAGGTTCTTAAGCCCCCCAGTCCATTTGGATGAAAGGATACAATCTCTGTCCCCTTCAGCGTGCGGATTATTGCTGGAAGAGACATAGTAGCCACTCCTCCCCAACTCTGTAACTTTTGCTAGAAATAAAAACATGGCGTCCGTTTTTAGTGGCTGAAAAATAAAAACAGCAGTAAATGAGTAAAATATGAGAAGGTCACTGTGTTTTCCAGCCCGTTGCTCATCCTAAATGGGTCCCCATGGTCTAAATGAGGATGGATGTGAGCTGAAGAGGACTCACTGCTCTGAGCTCAGTCTCCCGACAAGGGCAAAGGAGACGAGACGAGTTGAGTTCGAAGAAGGACTGGCTGTGGCGAGGTTTAGATATTACTAGTGTGGAGGATTTACAGAATGCAGTCGTAGAGCTGTGTTCAGTGTGTAGGTTGGCAGCGGAGACTGCGAGGAGGCCAAGGGGCCTGTATTTAGCGTACAGCTTTACCAGCAAGCCTCTTTGAATCCTCTCTGATCATCTCTCTGTTGTTTGATTTTTCCCTGTCACTCTCTGGCACACATGAAACTGAAGCCTAATGAGGACTTTTGTGTCCGTTTCATGGTTGTAACTGCACACTTACTAGTCAAATGAGGAAAGAAAAGGTATGTTGATCTGATTTAAGGAGTAAATTCCTAATCCAACTCCAAACAAATGGTAATACCGGTAAAATAACACCATTATATTGATGTCTTGAAATGCAGGATTAGTATAACACAGTTCAGTGCACAGTTGTTGTTTTCTTCTCATTAATAATCCTCCTTAGTGATAATAGGGATAATAAAGGGGTCACATTTTCCATAAGAAATGATGATCTTGTCACGATTGTGACTTTCTGTTGTTTGTGTTTCCTGTTTTATTTTGAATTCTTGGTTTTTCTCAAGGGCTTAAGCTTCGCTTCAGAACTCGAACCTCCTATGGTGCTATTTTGATGCTACCAAACGTTCACCCGACGTTAGCATTCCATTGACTGCCATTCATTTTGACGTCACTTTGACAGCGAATAACTTTACATCTGTGTGTAGGTGATGGCGCAGTGGATATGACACATGTCTTTGGTGTGGGAGATTTGGGTTTGATTCCCACTGCGTTACATTAACCAATTTGTCCCTGAGCAAGACACTTCACCCCTATTTGCTCCAGAGGCGTGCAACCTCTGATATATAGCAATTGTAAGTTGCTTTAGATAAAAGCGTCAGCTAAATGACATGTAATAATGTAATGTAATAACATCTAAAGTGTTTAAAGACTTTTTTTGTCCATTGTTTATTTCTAAAGAAACACGACAACGTATAAAAGGCTCCATTACCTTGTATCTCACGTTATGGCTCCATAGCAGACGTTTTTATAAAAATAGGCTAACGATTGAGTCATTACCACGCGACTTACTGTCGCATAGTAGAGGAATTACCGTATAGTACAGGAGAAGCTCGCAGGCAGTTTCGACTTACATTAGCTATTTAAGTTTAATTACTAATGTTAACTAGCATTTTAGTTAGCAATAATTAGCCTGTGCCCATGTTATCTCCTTAGATATACCTACGCTCTCCGTCTCTGCAAGATTGGGAATGATAGAGGTTTCTCTTGGCACAGCTACCAGAAGACTTCCAACTTTCAGACAGGTTGCTGACGTCACATTTACGTCGTCTCTCTCAGTTGGAGGCTGCGCAGTAACGCTCAGCGCTCACCGGAAAACTGTCTATGGTTTTTCTCCCTTGTCATGTCTTGTTTTACTTCCTGCTTTGTGTTTCCCTCTGAGTTTGTTAACCCTGAGATGAGGGAAACTCTGGGTTTTCTGTTTCAGAAAGATCCAGTTGATGAAAAAGCTGTATTACTTCAGAGAGCTTACGTAGGGAGATGATATTGAGTCCCGACTATATGTATTTTCATTTCCAGATAACCAATTTGAGAGGTATCTTCTTGCTCTTTAGCAGATTCTATATGTCGCATTATGTTTTTTTCAAATGGCAGTTTTCTTTACAACATTGGTGATATTAGTAAGGCCAATGTATGCAGAGCTGTCAGAAGAGTGTGCCTTGCTCTGAAACGTTTTTTTTAAACATTTTTGTAGTGTTCCCTGGACACAAACCAGTGAGTGCCATTAAAAAAGAATTAAATGATTATAAATTATATTTCTGTTAATGATCATGGTGCTGCAGGCTCAGAATGAGATTAGTAGTAGCTTACTTTTTCGCCTGCAGGATTGCACCTAAATGAAATTTATAGGTGTAATACCATTCCAGTTTTCACCAGTAATATTAAAGGTTACCTGTGATTAAATATGAAATTAATACACTGTCGATGCTTATGCATTGACTCGAGCAGCAATTTTCTCCCACACCAATTCTCGCTATTTTACAGCAGCTGCTGTGGTTTTTTTTTTTTAACTAAATATTTGTTCAAACTCGCTGTTTGTGCACATGTGTATTTGCGCCGACCAGTTTGTTTGTGGTTGTTGCCATGGTGAATCGTAGTATATTGGCTCTATTCATGCTGCCATTTTATTGTGGTGGTGCACACGCTTAGTTCTGAGTCAACCTCCTCCGAGTTGATTGAACCAACTCAAATCAGCTGTTCTGGAACCAAAAACTCAGCATCTCATCTCTGGGTAAATCAACTCAGAGTTCAGGGTTAGACTCAGAGTTTGTTAAACCTCCTTCCTGAAACGGACCACTGGTCTTTTTGTACTGCTCAGTATTTTTGGAAACCTATTTTGCCTGTGAATTCAGGATACCTTTTGTTGTACCTTTTGCTTATTAAGTCTTTGAACGCTACTCTGCTCTCGTCTCCACTGCATTTGGGTCTAAGCTCCACCTCCCCCTGACAGATCTGCTATGGCGACAGAGCCCGGAAAGCTGAAACAATGGGAGGGGCTGCAATCATATAGCAATAGAGGGCAGCGTCTCATTGAGATGATAGCAGACTTTACTGTTGGAACTGCAGATGATTTATAGGTCTTAACCAAGTGCATACAGTTATAGGTCTCTATCTACATTAAACCATAAGACACTTGATATCGTTCATGATTCATGACAAGAAGCTCAGCAACACCTCAAGGGCAGGCTGATAACTATGGGATGTTGGGTGATGACATCAGCTTAAAGTCTGAGCCTTGTTCTGCTCTTTCTTCAGTTGTGGAAAATTCCCCTCTAAAATGTGTGGAAATAGAAACGGAAGTGTGGTATTACACAGCATGCATGGTGTCCTTTAAAAATGATGCATTCTCCCTAACGACTAATTACTGACCTACAGTAAATGTCACCTGAGGAGAACATTGTTCTGACCAACTCAGTGAAAACTTTAAAATCTCTACTTTGGTCATAATTATACTTAACAGTTAACATGAGTATAAATATATGCAAAGATTCATTGCAAAAAATAGCACTCGATTTGACCTCTAATTATAGTCCCCACCAAGTGTTAATCATTGTAAATTTGAAAACGCAAAAGTGCAATTGTCAGATAAATTTCCCCTTAAGTTTCATCAAAATCCAATCAGTGGTGGCTGAAATACCACACATGGCACCGTGTGCAAAATAATTTAATTTTGAAAATGCCATAGCTGAGTGAGATAGTATACCTCTACAGCAGTTTACATTCTAGTTTCATCTGTGCCTCGTCAGTGGTGCCTGAATGGATGGATGGACGAAATCCCTAGCTGGTCATTAAGATCAACCTTTCAGTAAGATGATCAGATCATTTGCCATTTCACTAAGTAACTGAAGGGACTTTTCAACTGGAACAGCAAGGTCTGCGGAACCAATGTAGACAATTTCATGGCCTAGACTCTAGGACATGAAATTGTCTACGTTGGTGCCACTGTCATTTATTGAGTCACGATAAGCATGTTGCAGTATGGGCACACACTTTACCTTTGATATCCTTAAAATCAAAGTTACTTGCATGTTGTTACAGTGTGTTTCAGTGACCATCACATACCACCACTTTTAATAATATCTATTTCCAGGAACAACAGACACTTTTATGATACAAAGACAAGGGGTATTTAATATAATACTGAGAAAATATACATGATGTCCCCAAAAGATCTAGCTCACAAATTAATATATTTATGAATGTTGTTCATAAGGAGGCTATAGGTCTAACTTTTGTTCAGCAACTGTTGCATTTTTTTGAGTTTTGAGGAAAGAGAAGCTTGGTCCAATGAAGATTAACAAAAAGATTTAATAAGAAAATGGCATGACAAAAATAAGTTTTACACTGCAGCGGACTGAAAAGATGCTTCTCCCTCGTAGATTCACATTTTACAGTCCCAAACATTTCTAAGTTTCACCAATATATTCCCTTGAAGTTGTGGGCGATTCCTTCGATGAAAACTATCTCCATTGGACGGCGTCCCCCAAAGGAAGGCGCTATTTCCAAATCCATGTGTTTTGAGGTTACTTCAAGTCACAAACAAGATCCTACCATGTGGGTGTCAATTATTGTCAAGCTACAGGAATAAACATTCTTTTGTTCTAATCTAGTCTGCACGCCAGCAGGGGTTGGCTCCAAGACGGATAGACAAAAGGTTTCTTTCTGCCGTGTGACAAAAGAAGGGCCGCCCCCTCTAAGCTTAGGAGAGCAGACAGACATGATTTAATTAACATGAAGAAGCTATTTTTTTACTGCCCAAGTGGAAAGTATGAAATAGAAGGATATTGATTGGGTTGCAATTTTCCTGCCTAACTCAGATGCATCGTACATTGCATTGTGATACATCAAAACATAAAAGTACATTGATATCAAAGATCAGCGTTGTTTTAACTGTTTAAACTCAACACAACTCATTGTATTAATTTAATTTCTAACTGGCAATGGAGAATAGCCTAATCTTAAAGGTCCAATGTGTAGGAATTGCAATCAACTCTCTCGCACCACGCAGTTCAAAGTACGTATTACAGCTACGGTAGCCCTCACGCTTCAAAAAGCCGGTCTCTTGCTCTTTTCAATAGGCCTTTTTATTTTTCTAGGCGAAGAAGAAGACTCCTGTTCCTGAAATTTGGATTTTGAACACGTGTGGTCCTCCATGTTTCCTTCTTCAAACTTGCCGGAAAGCCGGGAACCTACGATACCCATTAGCAGCATTAACAGCACCTGCGAGTTTATCATGTGACAGCGAAAACACCAAAGGAGGAGCAGTATGTCCTGTATGTCCCTTACCAGCTAACGTATTTAAAGATGGCGCATGAATATGGAGCGTCTACCCCAGTTCATGCGAATGCAAATGTAAAATTTCAAGCCAAAAGGAATACGTGGAATTGATGGTGGTGGTAAATATTTATGAAAAAGGACAAGTTTGTGAACAGGACAGATTTTGATAATGAACACAACTAAACACGTTACACACTGGACCTTTAATATTTTGGGTGGGAATGCTGGTTTAAAGTATGCACCTTAAAACTCAACAAGGCTTTCCAGAGAAAAGGCTATCCAGGTTGAAAAGGAAGTCATGTGGAGTGAAATAAAGAGGTTAAGGAAAGGCAAAAGAGTCTGATTATAAACGATTAAAAGTCCGAACATTTCAGACCTTTTTGGAAGTGGTCTTCAAGAGGAGGCGAGGTGGAGGAGGGAGGAGGGAGAGTTGTCTCCATCAGCGAGACAGCGCCCCAGTCGGTTTACTGTGACCAACCGGGAAGCGCACATCCTCTGGTGAGCTAAACGGACTGTCCTTGAACCATGTTAGCTTGCACCGCTTAACCGGGATGTTAAGTGATTGTAGACTACCTTTTAAAAAGCTTAACTTGTGTTTTTTTTTATGGAGTTAAATTATGAAGTGCATGCTCATCTGTAATAGTCTACATGGCATTATGCCTAATCAAAATGTATTAAATAAGCTTTTTAGTGAAACACCATCTTGAAGCCTGCAGCTTAACCGTTGCTTGTTCACATACGAAAACAAATTACAATTATGCCCGTAAAACATATTAACTCTTTTTGTATTAGCCTACTAGGAATCAAATGCATAATGTTTTTTTTTAATGAAAAATAATGAATTCTAATTTTAATCTTTTATTTTGGAAGTGCGGTCCGGAAGTGAGTATTTACGTAACTCCGGGAGGCTTTACATCAGTTGTCCGGGAGCACTGAGCGCGCACGCCGCTCTCTCCACTACATCGCACCACTGCGGTAGGAGCAGGGAAGGCAGCAGCAGAGGGGGACCCGGCAGGCGCAGTTCACTTCTCTCTGTCGACTTTATCACAGAGGAGAACTTTACCTGACAGGACATATAGCGACAGCTCACAGCCCAGCCCAGCGAGAGCAAAGGAGGGAGAACTTTTGGCTAGTGCTTTGTGATTTTTTTTTTTTAATACCACATCTCCGTAACCTTGGAAGTCAGACCTGTTTATTGTGAGAGGATGGGACCGCTACTCCTTTCCCTCGCCCTGTGTTTGGGCGCCGCTGTCCTGCAGCATGTGAAAGGTGAGTGGAAAAGTGACCGGCTGTCATTATCGTTGTCAAAAACATTTCTTTTTTAGACGTCTAGCTCTTTAGCGTGGGAGTACATCAAACTGATCACCGGCGATCGGAGCATCTTTACGGAAGTGACCGAGAGAATTGATTATTAAAAAGGGGGAAGTCCGCATAGCTGAGCAAAATGCAATGTGCGTTTATTGTTTGCGGAATAGGAGAAGCCATCAGCACGGCTTGGTAACAGAAAACCACCGCTTGTAATATGTGCACGACTCGCTAGTTAATTGGTTTACTTGCGTTTTAAGGACACTTGTTTGAGTTGATTAAACAGATGATTAAATTTTTTTTCTTTATCCGTGCGTAATTTGTCTGTCACAAGGGGCCAAATCAGGCGTGCACATATTTGTTCGCCCTCACATTAATAATCTTCAGCTGTTTGCTTCGCTCCTCGGTGATGCTTCCAGAGGATAAAAAGAAGCTGTGCGTCCAGATATAGACCCGGTCGGTTAAGACAGAAAGGATGTCACTTTTCCCTCTTTAACAAACTGAATTAAGAAAAAAAGATAAATGGAAAGATGTCTCTAAAGTGGGCTTTAGACAGACCCAGATGCTATCAGTTAGAGGAGATATGCTAGAGAGCTTCCTGTATTAGTTGCATCAGGGCACCATTATTGACGAGGATGGCACTAAGAGAAGGTCAGTTGTGCATTGCAAGTTAAATTTAGAGTCTTACCAAAGACAGTCAGAGTGCCCAATGTAGCCTAGAGAAGAGATTGTTAAAGGTTATAGATTCACCTGCCACACTGGATCAGCATTCCAATCACTTCACATCCCCCTTCTTTTGCCCTTCCAGTTTCTGGTTATGGAATATTTTAGCTTTTGCCAGCTGTATATTTTCCCATGAACAGTGCAGAACAGTACCTGTGGGATTTGTGAGAATAAAGCAGTGTAGCCCTTATAGAAGTGGGTCATGCCATCCATCCTGTCTCTATTCATTTAGCAACATGCTTGCCTCAGGAGTCACACATGTCAGACCTCAGTCTGAACACCAGGCTTGTGCCTTAAGCAGAGGTTTTAATGCTCCCTAAGCCTTGCAGCGTCAACTCCGAATCAACCGCTACAAGACATACTACTCCCTGGTAGGCTGGCATAAATGGATGCAGAGGGAAAGCAGGGAGCTGTGGTGCCGGGGGTCAACTTGTTTAAAGGCTCAGTGATTTAAAAATACACCCTGAACTTGTCCCTCAATTAATCATAACCTGGTTAAATTTGTGCTATTGTAAAGGGATTTTTGTCCATCTGTTTCCAAACTAAGTACAGCTGTAACCTAATTCACAGTGAGGTGCTGGTTTGAAGAGCAGATGGAGCTGGATAGAGGCGGTTAACAGTATTTGATCTCTGTGTGAGCATCCTAACAACCATCCTTGGTCACCCTGGCAGCTATATTAGCAACGTAACTGCTCGGGGATGTTTGTTTTTGACTAGACAGGGCTCCAAAGGTCCAACATTATTAAAACCTCCCATCATACAGAATGCATTGTAATGATTAGAAATATTTTGATATTTTACAAAAGCTACACTTTTACCTTTCATTGTTGCTCAAATATAGCAGGTGTCTTCAGAGACAGCTGCTAACAAACACTCTATTGAGGATGTCAGAGGGTGCGTCTGTCGACTGAAACAAATTGATGGGGTAGAAACATTTGCCTTACGTTAAAACAGACTGCATTGTTCCAAGTGAATGTGCAATACATCACTTCCTCTAGTTCGTTGCTGGTGCTGGCTCATTGTTTGGGATTCGGCCTGTCCGCCTTGACAAAACACATGACTGCACCACTGGGCCCTCCGTATGTTAGATGCTTTTGTGCTCATTTAAAAAGTCACTTTAATGAACTTTTTGCATCTTAATTGTAGTCTCGGTGTTGTTATAATGGCTGCGCAGTTAGAGCCTTTTAGGCAAATGGACAGCCATCTGGAGGGGCAATGGGATTGTCTGCTATTGCTGAATCATGATTAGTGTTAATATTATTCGTCACTGTTCATTTCGCTCAAAGATTTGACTTGCTTAACTCAGTTGAAGAAGTTTATCAAACAATGCGCTGATGTAGAAATATTGTGATTTCTAGAATGATTGTGGTTTTAGATTGGTGTGATTAGTTGCATGCAATGCCCACAGACTGTTGATTTTGGTCAGTTTAAAACCTGACAGAATGCCACTTCCTTGCTAGCAGGAATGGCATCTGGTACATTTGGATAAACAATAGACCTGGCTGAAAATGAGAGGGATGGAAACTGTTGGCTGGAGGTAACTTAATACAGATTGGGATATCATGGGGCCATGGGACACCTACAACACAGCGCAGACTCACTCACTTACATTTTCTTCGGACACATTATTTTGCCACTATATATGCAGTGGGCTATAATTGTCCTGAGTTGATGTATTGATCACTGCAGATAAATAACCTATTTGCTGCAGCAGTATAGCACTGGCTAGAGCTCCAGCAATTAGTTGAGTAATTGATTATTCAAACAACAGAAAATGACAACTTTTACAAACATTCGCCGGTTAAAGCTTCTCAAATGGGTTGATTTGCTGCTTTTATTTGTCATTTCTGATTGTAAACTAAGTATGGTTGGCTTTTGGACTGTTAATAAAAATAAAACAAGCAATCTGATAGGGCTGACCTGAATATTTCGAGGCTTCAAAGCTTTGATCGTTGCCATAGTAATCAAAGTCCAAAACAGTATTCAAATCCTTCATTTTTGATGTGATTATCCAATCCATACTGACTTTGTGGTCTTTAAACATAACAGTGGCTGGCTAACCTGCCTGCCAGGCTGACTGACAAACAGCAGAAGTTACCTAAACTAAAATAGTTTTAGTTAGTTATAGTCAGCGCCATTGAAAGAAATCAACAGGAGAAATCTATACACACCCCCCTGTCAAGCTTTGAATATATTCGAATACTTCCAACTGAATCTTTGAAGCCCCAAAAGGGATATTCAGGACAGACTTACGATCTGAATATATTATCTTAGCCTTTTGGGAAATCATAGCAGGCAGGCACCTTTCACTGTTTTCTAAAGTTTTTTTATAGACAAAGTGTAGCCTGGGAAAACCCTGACGAACTTCCGGCAAGTTTGAGATTTGCTCTGCAAGTCAGTCTGGCCAAGAGCCCATTCAAGCCCATTTCCAATTTTTCCAAATCGAGGCACCAATCACAGACGTTGAGGCAGAATTTACACGATGACTATAGAGCAGCTTTTTGTTTACATTCAACATAACGGCCACCAAAGCGCAGCAACCCGTTGTAGCTGCTACGTTGGTCTGATTGGTTGAAGGAATATGCAATTGCGGCCAGAGGCATTTGAGCGGCGTCCGTTGGTGACGCTTCTTTGGAAATGGGCTGCGAATGAAGCTTGCCCAGACCCACTCTCAGTTACAACTGAGAAGGGTCTGATGTCAACCAGGCTAGACAAAGTGATTAATCAAGAACAATACAACACTAAAAATAATTGTTTGTTACAGCCCTATTCGCCTTTTCTTTAAAAGTCTAAGAAGTTTTTTTAATTAGCGTTCTTACCCTTGGAGACAATATACATGAGTACTTTAAAGGTTGAATTGTCATTAGTTTACTTTTTTATCAAATGCTTTTTAAGTCAACTGGTTTCTCCTGTGCGGAATAGAAAACCAGAGCTTATAAACTTGCAGTTGGTGATATTAATAAAAGATGTTCTCCCTAAATGTATGCAAATGATAGGGATCTATCTTAAAGCTCATTACATTTACTGGCCACTGAAGGTTATGGTGGATGTACAGGTGACTTTTTAATAAGAATGACCTGCAACCTCCCTCTACATTGCCCTTCACTCCCAAATGGCACGGTCTTCAATCAGTCGAGAGAGGTCACACCTCTGTCAGATCAGCTGCCATGATAACCAATGGAATGAAAGCAAGTCATTGGACAGCAACTCGCACAAAGAAATGCAACATGGGATATCAGAACATAGGGATCAATCTTTTCAGAAAGCCTTCTCCGGTTGCTGGAGTGACATTTATTTAATGTTTGCAGAACTTGATTGGGCTATTCATTGCTATGCAGATGTTCCCTAATCGCATTTATAATCAAAGCAGAGTTATTTTGTCTCCGAAGGTGACAAGATAATGGATACAGAGCTATTCGTCTTGGCTGTAGTCGAGTCTCTGTTGTCCTACCTACATTTAATGCTTGAGTTATTGGAAGGGCACTAGAGGGACGGTTACAGAGGTTACAAGGACATGCTCTGAGTGCTTACCAAAGAACTTTAATATGGCGCTGAGATAAAAATGGGCAGCACAATGGTAAAATAAGTTGTTTGAGCGAGCACACACTCGTTTAAGCTTTCAGACAGAAACTAATTGTGTAATCACCCGACTAGTCATAAGTGTCTCGCTCAACTAAAATATCGGTGTTGTATTGTGCTTTAGGCCCAGTTTTGGATTTTCAAGGTGACTTGAGGCTTATCTACTCTGCATCCGTACATCAGTGAAAAAGAACAGTGAGAACAAGACGAACACAAAGACCGATCAGCAGTAAAAAAAAAGCCTCTTTTCACTCAAGACTTTCCCTCTTTTTCCCTAATCCTTAAATCAATGTCTGATGTTCCTATTCACAACACTCTGGAAACATTGATTCTGAATTTTTCCCAGACATGTTAAATGTCTAACATTGCCTAAAAGCAGCAAAAACATTATGATGGCTGGCTTAAGCAGCGATCGTCTTAATAGGGGTGCACGATTAAGGGGTCTCTCAACCAAAACAATGGATTGTAAACACAGACGTTTGATGACGTTGGGAAGTTGTGTGGAATTATGGGAGTTTTTATTGCTAAACATTATCATCGATTAGAATGCATCTGTTCATGGACGAGTTTACCCATTCACGTTACATTTAGTAACGTTTATTCATGTCATGCTAATAAAATAGCTGCAGTTTCCCCAACATAATTACGTTTTTCTTGATTCAATCTGTATTGGTAGCTAGCTGACCAGTTAGCTAGTGAGCCAGCAAGCTAACATTAGCGGCTAACGTTAGCAGGTTTTAGCTGCTGGCTAATGATTATATATCACAGTATATTTCACATGCCAATGTCACCTTTTGGATTTAACTGGGCGGACGGTGTTTGTTGTAATGCTAGCTAGCTACTCAACGAGGCTGAGACATGGGTGTGGGTGGGGATTGCAGGGGGAATCTCCAGGATGGCGAGGATGTTCGATTGCTGTTGTCAGCAGCAGGAGAACATCTCCCAGCTGCCCGATCTCCCCCTTCACTTTTCTGTAATCTTAACTATTTGTTTTGGTGCTTAACCCACCTTTTGTCGGGTTAATTTAACTAGCTAACTTTAAAGACAGCTAAACGCGAAGGGGGGAGAAATTCGGCAGGGAGGAGATTTTCAGTACAAACACCAGTAACGCTAACGGAGACATAGCTAGCTAACATTATGGATGGCTGATGTTGTGACTAGGATGCCTGGGTCTGCTATTCTCTGTTTCCCGATGCTTCATTAAACTGCTGTTAGCGTCGTAAGCACCTGGCACTAGCTGGGGCTAACAGTAACTAGCTATTGCTACATGTCCCGGGTGTGTTGTCAGCTGTCATCCCGAATGAAGTCTCTTTGTATCTATATAGCTAACATTAACGTTACTAGTGAACTTATTCGTGGGTTAGCGCAGTGCTGCTTTTATCCATAGTCAAAACAATCATACTACTAAAAACTTTATGAGCGTGTTGAACAATGTTGTAACCCTGTAATGTTATCCGCCAAGCATTAGCTAGCATTAACGTTAGCTACTTGTCAACCAGCACGTACATTGTAGTAACATTAAGATGGATTAATATTGATATATCAATAAATAAGGTTTCTGCTGTGATGGTGAAAGGTTATATGACGCCACAGACAGGCGACTAAATGAAACGTGACGTGTCGGAAAATAAAGTAACAGATTTCTCTGGGTTTGCCATTTGATGGAAACATTTGGGATGGTGTAACTACACAACTCAAAAAAATATATAACATAAGTATGGTTGTTTTTAGACATTTTAATGCAGAAAAGTTACATATTGTTCCTTTTAATGACAGTATCAAAATATAGGCCGTGACTGTGCCAGGAAAAGAAAAAAGGGCCCTCTGAAACAGTAAAGAGATTATACCAATGTTTCGTTTGTAGTGTCATTTCATGTTGAGGGTACTTTACTTTTTCAGCTAAGAATATGAAGCAGACCGTCCTGCCATAGTGTGAGCATTAAGAAGACCACATGCTGGTTTTAAGTAATCCCACTGGGTCACGATTAATGACTCAACTTTTGGAGGCACAAGCAGGCTCACAGCACAGGCTCACTGTTTGCGTGTGCATGCGTGTGCGTGTGTGTTTGTCTTTAAACCAGGATGTTAAAGCGAATTAGTTCTAAGCATTACACAGTTACTCAACTGGTAGTACTATAAACTGTGTAGAAGATGAACAGCACATTTTTATTTACTCACATACATTTGCTTCTTGCTGCACCTGGGGATATGGCTGAATTATTATCAAATTGTAACTTTCTTTCATATTGTTATGTAATATAATTATATACATTCATCACAGCGTGTGCTATGGCCAGAGTAAATACTGATTAAACTCAGTTCACATACAAACACAAACATGGGTTTACATTCCATTAAAGTGTCAACGCTGCAATGCCTTCATAATGCTTATTGCAATAAGTAGTATTAGGCTCAATTGCAATGTAGCTTTATAATATTCTCAAAAATTACATTCGAGGTGGGCGGGGTGCATTGTGCTAATTGCATTAAAAAACATTAGACTTATCTACCATCTACACAGTAGCCTGGCATCATCAAACATGATACATAAAAAAATACAAATCACAACTCAAATTAGATTATATCATAATCTGAGACATACAATCCAAATACTTTTAGATGGGCCTCGCTTTGCTTATTAGCTTGTACGTAAAACGGGAAAGCACAAATTTCATCATCTTCTGTTCTTGTTAACTTATTAAGTGTAATTACTTTTCTTCTATCCATACACCTATATTGGTCTGCCTGTCTATTATTTGCAAAAACAAGTTACATATCAGCTTTGTGCAGGCCAACTGTAATAATCCAATAACTCCAATATAATTTAACAAGCAACTCCAACTGAGTATAAACTAAATAGCTGTTCACTGCCATCAGAAAGCACTGTAAGTTAAAGCCTGCAGTCTGCACCAACAACAGGGCCATGTAATTATTGTATGAATAAGAATATCTCTTGCTTTTTTAATTCTTTTGTTTTTTAAAATACCTGCCTCTACACAAAAAGTGAGTCATTTTTGTTATAGTCTTGCTTTGCTAGACCATCGTCCAAAGTGTGCTGAAGGAGGGTCTGGCTACTCCACACAGCATTCGGGGATGGGAGGAACACGTGCTCTGAGAGAAAACTCAGATTGGACAGATAGACTAGCTAGCTGTCTCAATTTACCATGCAGAGATATGAGGAGCAGTCAACAATATAAAGCCACCGTATTTAAAATACATGCATGAAATTCCTGCAGCACCAGAACAATCCTGGAAGTGGAACGCAAAGGATATAGACTATTTTTGTTAAGACACATAGACACATAGAGAGTGTTTGTGTGTGTGTGTGTGCATGGGAAGGGAGTTGGGAGGCAGGAATGCAAAGCTCACTGACAAGCTTTTGTATTGTAGTGGGAGTGGATACTGAGCGCTCAGGGCCCACCCTTTTTTTGTCAGGAGAGTGTCGAAACAGCATCAGGCATTCATTATCAGTGCTGGCCATGAGTGAAAGAGTCCTCCTTTCCACAGCAGATCAATAAGCAGAATACATTATTTTGGATTAAGTGCAGAACTGCAGCAGCCTGTAAATCTGAGGAGGCGTGAGCAGTTTCAGCCTGTTAAAGCACTATTGTGAGAACAAAGCTTTAAAACAGTGAGATTAAAAGTGAAATTAAAATTTACAGCTTGGACATGGACAGATGAATGACACCTTCGAATGTTTGAAGGTTTTGTCTTTACACAAAAAGCCAGCTCCTGACACATTTTTGCAATGCAGTAGGCTATCTGTGCTGTGTGAGGAATATAAATGTCTTTTATGCTTGTAATTTATATAGTTTTTTTCCATCTCTTAGACTCTTTCTTAACAATGTGTGTGTGTGTGTGTGTGTGTGTGTGTGTGTGTGTGTGTGTGTGTAATGCTTTTGATGGCCTTGTCAGGTTTGTGTGGGCCATTCAGTCTCATATTAAATTTGTAATGGGAAGAGATTTTGTGAGTTTTTTTTCAAATAAAACCAAAGCTTGCAACATTTGTTTTTGTTTATTGGATATGCATGCTTTAGTCGCTGCGGACTGAAAGTTAAGCCTGCTTTAGTCAAAATAAGGTTGAGAAGTTAAAAGCAATGAGCTTTGCTTTGGTCAGAAAAAGTCCCTCCGTTGTGCTCTGGCACGCCACTGCATCTTCAATAAGCCCAATCAGATGGGTGCAGGTGGCTTAAAGGTCCAATGTGTAGGAATCTCTCCCATCTAGCGTTGAGATCATATATCGCAATCAACTCTCTCGCGCCACGCAGTTCGAAGTACGTATTACAGCTACGGTAGCCTTCACGCTTCAAAAAGCCGGTCTCTTGCTCTTTTTTCAATATCCTTTTTTTTTCTGGAAGAAGAAGACTCCTATTCCTGAAATTTGGATTTTGAATATGTGTGGTCCTCCATGTTTCCTTCTTCAAACTTGCCGGGGCCGGGAAGCTACGATACCCATTAGCAGCATTAGCAGCACCTGCGAGTTTATCATGTGACAGCGAAAACACGAAAGGCGGAGCAGTATGTCCTGTATGTACCTTACCGGCTAACGCATTTCAAGATGGCGCATGAATATGGAGCATCTACCCGAGTTCATGCGAATGCAAATGTAAAAGTTTCAAGCCAAAAGGAATACTTGGAATTGATGGTGGATGTAAATATTCATGAAAAAGGACACGTTTGTGAACGGGCAACACAGATTTTGATAGTGAACAACTAAACACGTTACACACTGGACCTTTTTAAATTCTTCCTTCCAACTAGCCCTAGGAGATGTGGGCAACGTATTCTTATTCTAGAGGCATACTTAAATCATGAGCCCCCATATTACGGTCTACACACCAGGGTCAAACATGTAACTTGAATCTTTTAACCTTTTTTTGTGTGAATGTACAGTAAATGATGCCACAGTTACATGATTATCAAACTTAATCCAAAAGTAGTCATTTGTCGACAGTAATGCTCAAATCTCAAACGGTACTGTGCCATCCATCTTTCACAATCCTTTTTCATCTATTCGTCGTTATTAGGGGTGGTACGGTTCATGAAAAAACACCCGAACCGCTCGTTTCGCTAGTCTCGGTTCGGAGCATGTGTGTACCGCACGGTTCGTCAGTACACTGTTAATGTGCACTAACCTCTTACTGCCGTAGTGCCCACTTTATACACCTATGTTAAAACACTTACTGGAAATGACGAGCGGGATGGGCGTGACAAACGCAACCCATGGCAGCTGATTGGACGATCGCGTCACATGGGTCTGGCTGGTCCCTAATTTCAAAATAGACTGTCATGGCGGCTCGTTCAGAATACGATCTCATATTGTACTAAAATAGTTCACCGAAACGTGTTTCTGAAAACATTTTAAGCGAGAAATAGGCTATACAGTTGCTGAATCTGTCTTCATTTCAGATCGACAAAGGTCAGTTTAAAAGATTTTCGTCAGATTTTGAGAGACACCGAGCCGCCCGCTCCTCAAGTGGAGTGGGGTGCTGCTGCACGTCACGTCACGTCACCTGCAGAAATGTCAAGTGGGAGAGAGGCTGCCCAGAGCTGGAGGATGCGCCAGCGTTGTTTATAGTCTGGTGTGTGGGAATATTTTGGATTTCATGGTACCTATGATGAAATAAAACAATATATAGAACTGCCACTGTGTGCATGTTTTGTGCAACATGCATTCAATATGCTAATTTTAGCTATATATCATATGCTGAAGTATATTCTGGAGTGTTAAAGATTAAAAGAAAAAATAACAAGAACCGTAAAGAACCGAAAACCGTGACCCTAAAACCGTGATACAAACCGAACCGTGGGTTTTGTGAACCGTACCACCCCTAGTCGTTATGACTATCTCCTTCTTTTTTCCTCACTCATCACGATAATGAGTCATCAGCTCTGTCGTTTACAGCATTTTAACTTGTATTGTGTGTGTGTGTGTGTGTGTGTGTGTGTGTGTGTGTGTGTGTGTGTGTGCACTCAAAGCTGGGGGATGTAACCCAGAAATGTCATCACACAATGTCTAGGCAGCAATTCTGACTTTTAGCACAGTGTTGGTGTGCATCCATACTTCATTCATTTGCCAAAAAACTAAATCAACACCCCTTTATCATACTGTATCGGTCAGCCTGCTTTTGCCCCAAATTATGCTGAATACCAACAAGAGGGCGTTTGGTGAGTGAATAAGAACAAGATGGAGTATGTCTGTTAAAATGGTTATTTGAGGTAATGGCATAAAGTATACCCATTAAGAAGTGTGTAATTTTTTATAGTGGAATATCTTCAGTCCAGATGTTTTAGATTACCCTTGGGCTGTGTGTGTGTGTGTGTGTGTGTGTGTGTGTGTGTGTGTGTGTGTGTGTGTGTGTGTGTGTGTGTGTGTGTGTGTGTGTGTGTGTGTGTGTGTGTGTGTGTGTGTGTGTGTGTGTGTGTGTGTCACATTTAAATTTCAAACTAAAACCCATTAAACGAGCACTCCATTGCCACTTTTAAGAAAGGGCAAGTGTGCACCAAGTTGTACTATATTTGTTATTGTTAGGTACAGGACATGGAACAGATGACTTGATTGCTTTTTCTCCGAAATCTTCTTTTTAGGAGCGTAGGCAGTGGCAATCATGGGCCAACAGAAGCCCTAATTAATTGAAACAGGTCTGAGGCAGCGACGACAAGCAGCAAGGCAGCCCTCAGTGTCCTGTCTTTCAGATGAACACTGAAAGACAGGAAGTGGCAAAGAGCTGCTGGTCTCCCTGACTCGGTCACAGGAAGAAGCTGAATTTAACTTAATGCCGAAGGGCTGTGATGCAGTATTTAGCTTGTGTTTATCTGCTATTTTGCTTCTTCTGACTTTGGTTCAATAAGACAACGGAGGACAAGCTGATTGTGGCTGTAGCCACTTCGATACTTCTATTCTGGAAAAAAAAAAAATCATATTATATTACTATATTAAAAGATAATACACATTTATCAGCAATAATTCTCTCTATGGACAGCAAAGCCCACAAGGAAAAACAGACACACTGGTGATAAGATACAACCACTCTGAATGTGTGCCACATACTAAAAGGTTTGCTGCAGGTGTGATTACATTGTATACAGCCATACACCAGTCTTTGTGTGTGCCATTGAAGTCATCATTCGGGATAGAGTGCGGATGGGGCCGCATTTTTCTGTCCGAGCCCAACCCGCGTCTGACAGAGCAGTAACCGAGCAGTTAAAATTTCGTTTTTTTTTCTCATACTAATGAAAACATAGGCCTACGTTTGTTTGTGTGGAAAGCCCGCTTTTATTAAGCCACAGTAGGAAGGCATTCGGAAATGTCAACAGATGAGTGCATCAGCGCACACGGGGCAACAAGCGCACGTTAACACAGGCCCGCACCTACATAATAAGCTTTTTTAAATTTAAAACGTTCAATGCCTTATCGCACTGATGTGACCGAGCCTGACCCGAACCCGAACATCATTTCTAAATATCTGTCCGAACCCGGCCCGGCCCGTCGGGTACGTCGGGTTCCGACGGGCTCAGTTCGGGTATCCATCCTCTAAATCGAGAGCCTGAACCTTAGGACGTTTAGTCATGGCACACACTGTCTGTCACAGGGCCATAAAAAATACACACAGTCTCACCTTCTGGCAGTTAATTAGTAATTAAGTGTAATTTACCACATAATCCATCAATTCATGTGTCATTCACTGTATTGGGCAGAATAGAGCCACACCACTGGTTTTATCACTCTTACTGCTAAGCATATTTTTAAGATTTTGCACATTTTAGGGAAACAATGGAAGGAAAGCAGAAGGATAGATTAATTCAGTAATAACCCAGCAGTGACATGAAAGGAGAAGATATGTATTTACTGCACTGTCTTTGGATTGTCATTTAATGAACAATAACTTAATAGATTTTTGTCCATGAACTGCACAGCTGTCTAGACCTTATTTGCCATTTCTTCAAACATTTTGTTGAAGAAATATTGCCGACACTTTTATTTTTTTTTCCATGTTGTACATCCAAGCTAATTCCACATCATTCCCCATGTTGAGAGTTGTCTTCTATATTGCTTCTAAACCAGGTAGTTTGACAGTGAGCGCTGTGTATAATTCACCACAGTTTGAGGTATAAAATATTTACAAGTGTGATCTTTCTAACCTGCCTCAGCTGTTATACAGTAGGTAGGTTTGCTCTACTGCAGATGCAGGCAAAGTCATACTGAGGTACATTGTGAAACACCATGCTTGTAAATATTGTACTGTTTCTAGGTTTGAAGCTGTGAAGAGTCTGACAAGTTAAATAAGCAGTTCAAAAGTTTAAATAACAGAGCATATTTTTTTTTTACCAGCGTCAAAGAATTGAAGAGGAATCTTTGTCGGATATCTCACCCTCTCTCTTCACTCTCTATAACTCTCTTTCTGTCTCCCTTTCTCTCTCTCACTCTCTCACACACACACACACACACACACACACACACACACACACACACACACACACACACACACACACACACACACACACACACACACACACACACACACACACACACACACACACACACACAGACTCTGGAAGTTATAATTATAACACATCAAACCATGGTTCTAAGGTGACTGCTGCAGCTGGGTGAAGATTTGGTTGACGTTATGAATAAAACAATTCCACAGCTTTTGCAGGCACTGCATATTGGACTTGTATGTTTTGATTGTGGTCATTTTGGATTGGACTCATTTTGCAGATGCATGCTTGTCTGTGTCTGACGCCTGTATGTTTGATGCTGTCGTAATTTGCATTCTTCTGCTCAGTTTGGCTTCTAAAACTGAAGTGAACCGATTGTCTATTCAAAGAGACACAAAATGATCACTGAAAAGTAGCGTCCGTATAACATTTTGATGTCCAGTAATCAGTCATGACTGTACATCATCGCTCATAAAGCTACTATACACTGAGCCTTGACTCGATCAACACTGTGGCTCTTTGAAGACGTAGTGCCTGCTGCATGAAATTTCACTGACCAAGGAGTAAGCAGGATGAAGAAATTCAATTTGCCAAGGCCTGCCCCTTCCAGTACACAATGCACAGCTTAGGCCAGTGGGTGGGAAGTATGAGTGGAACAAGGATCAGAAGATATTTTGTAACTACTTCTTCATGTACTTCTTGTATAGTGTAATAGAGCAACATCACATGCAGCTCCCTTTGTGATATTTTTCAAAATTTAAATTGCTAGTATGACCTTAACCTGCTGCTGTGCAGTGAGACAGTGATACGTGGGCAGCGTTAGCTGTACAGTATATGTGTCCATGCATTCCCATTAACACTATCCTTACCTTACCGTACCTTAAATGAACTGGGATGATAGCTGTGTTGTGATTTTAAAAGGTGATGGTAGGCGTATTTTGGTTCTTTCGAGCCAGGCTAGTTGTTTACCTGTATTGTCGCCCAAAAATGAAAACCGGCAGCTGATTGGACGAATGCGTTACGTGGGTCTGGTTTCTCCGGAAATTCAAAGCCAGACTGTCATGGTGGCTTGTTCAGAATACGATCTCATATCACTATCTCAAACATTTGAAGCGAGAAATAGGCCATGCAGTTTCTGAATCTGTCTTCATTTCAGATCGACAAAAAGTCAGTTTTTAAAAAATTTCGTCAGATTTTGACAGACTCTAGTCACACTCATCCCGCTCCCTGTTTCTGGGGTTAGCACTCTACCAATCAGATGGGTAATTTGAGTCTGACTGCCGGCAGTGCCCGCACCCACGGAACACACCGAAAAGACTCGAGTCACTGAGCCTGATCGGCCCGGTGTGTAGCAGGCTTAACAGGCAACTGGCTTCAGCTACATGTAGAACAGACAGATGAGAATATTGATTCCACTCTCTTTTTTCGATTAGGCATTTTCCCCAAACGGTTTACTTAAATGCAAATAAATGTGTAGTAAAAATATAACAACTTTAAAAATAATAATATTGACTTCAATGCTTTCCCTGAATTCATCAAACGTATACTGAAGCTATCTGTGTCTACCTGTCTCTTACACGCACACACTCAAAAAGACAATTTGAAACATTTGAATTTGCCGTACTGGTGCATCCTTTGTGAATTCTGAATCAGAGGGTTGCTTAGTCACAGAGTGGATTTGTGTGGCATAATTATCCTTTCATCCAAAATGCCACATGGAAAACATCAAGACAACAAGAGAGCTAATGAGGTAAACATTTAACGAACAGGGTCACAGAAATGCCTTCATGTGCTGTTGAATATGCATCAATTCTGTAAATTAGTGACACAGTTTTCAAGTAAAATGCTTTTTTCCCCCCTTGTCCCTTTTTTCCCTTCCTCGCCTGTTAATCTTCAGTAGCACTTTCCATCACAGACACCTTCCTCTTCAGCAGTTACTGTGGAGATTCAGATGAGATGTGAGCTCTGCTTCTTTATACATGTTTGATGAAACCTTTTTATTCCACTTCCGGGATACAAGCATGAATGTGTGAGATCTTGTCTGGAAAAAAGGTACAAAAGCTGGGAGGTTTCCAAGTTTGTAATGAGGCTAGCAGGTCTCTCCTGGCTCATGAGCAAACTAGGGCATCTGTAATGAGCGTGCAGAGAAATGAGGCGGTGGGGGCAGAGAGAACGGAGAGAGGCATGTTGCAAACCTGAACTGAGCCACAAGCTCAGCTGTCCAGCAGATGTTAGGAGGAAGGAGGGGTCAGTCATGCTGAAGTTCCCACTCAACATTAGAAACTGAATGAATTTTATAATTACCACTCCCTTCATATTTGTCAACGCCGTATTCCTGCCAAGCTTTATAATGCATAAATAACCTTGTAATGATATAAGCAGTGTTGTCATAATCAATAATTAAACTCTGCTGTTGGCCGAAAGGGATAGTAAACCTAAAAGAGATACTCCTGGCAGTTAACTCCTAGCAGTTAACTTCTATTGCCTAAGCAATCACATAAAATAAATTGCTTTACAATGTAAGCAAGGGCATAACTTTGGGTTCAACATTGGGGGGGAGTAGATATCTCTACGTTTGAGCAAAATTAAAATTTTGAGCCTTAAACACTTAATTTTCAGCATTCTGGTGAATTTTTCTGCAATAGTGTGTGCTTTTTCTGCATCAGTTTATGCAGTTTAGCTTGGTGTGTGAGACCATAGTGTGAGATATAGTGTACAGTATGTTACCAAGCCTGTCCTGCAGTGTCATAGGAGGATGCTGTATATGAAAGAAAAATGCTCCGGTACAGTGTGGAGGTTGGGTGCCAAAGGTTGCCAAGTCCAATTTTCTGCTACTACATGAATTGGGCATTTATAAAAGGGGCATGGGGCAGACAGTGCATTTTCAACCCTATTACATTTATATTAGATAGTGCTACTGCATCTGATGCAATTTTATAGCGAGTTTATAATGGCAGCGTAGCCTAATATCCCTTTTAATCACCTTATG